>NC_057861.1:342294452-342426952 GCF_019393635.1 Dromiciops gliroides
GCACTCATACAGACTCCCCTACCCCCCACCCCAACTATGTCTGTGGCAAAAAAAAAAAATAAAAAATCTACCTTACCTCTACCCCAAGTCATATACATCTACATAAAATTATACAGTTGTCCTTACAGAATCATACCATTATTTCTAAATACTTTAAAGGAAATTATATTTGTCCCATGAAATAATTCATGTAACCAAAGTGAGTGTGGTCTTTTCAAATCACTCATGCCCACATGAACCATAAAGGACAAAATGGGCAGTGCACAAATAGAGACATTTATATATTAAGTTTGGATTCCTTTTGACATTATTTGCAAACAAATTCAGACAGAACTCTGGCTTTACATTAAAAACTATAAGCATCTTGAGGATTTTTTAAATTGCTGATTCATTGCTCTTCTACAGATCATAGTTTGGCCTTGAAATTTATAAATGCTCTCATTTGCTAAAAATTCAGATTCATAAAAATCCCAAAGGAGGGACTACTATTAAGAGATTATTTGATTATTATTAAAGAGATTTGTTGTGGACATGTGAATTATTTACATTACTTAATGCAAACACCGAGATTCTACCAAATAATTTCAAAAGAGAGGAAAGTAACATTAAAAAAATATTCTTGAACTAGCTATATTTTGTTTGAGTAATCACTCTAAAAAACCTCCATTTTACCTACTATTTACAATTTTTCAGGGAACATTCCCTCTCCCACCCCCAGTTTACTACCATGGGAATTAAATAAAATGCAGCATGTGGCAGGCTCTTTCCTGTTAATGTTCCTAAGTGTATCTAAGTTATTTCCAAAAAGGTCTAAATCTGTATCAGCTGATGGTTTCCATGGTCTTTAACCACTTTTCTTTCCAAATTGTTTTCAAATCAAGAAGTAATTGAATCAGCGATTAGTAATCTCATTAGTGCACCCTAGGAAAACCAATAACATACCCATCTAGTGTGTGTGTTTGTGTATAAAAGAGGACAGGTTAACCTGGTATGTTAAAAAAAAAAAGCCCTATTATTTCTAGTGCTTTCCTTCTAGTATTTTATAGCAACAGAAGTCTTTGAGTAATCAAAGAATGATGCAGGTAGGAGGTGGTCACTTCTCAAAATGAAATACAAAATCTGTTTGGCCTGCTATGCCACTGAGAGACTGGAGTAGGAAAAGGATGGCCACACATGGTGGAGTCCATTTTCACCTTTTAGTTTATATGTTTTGCTTCCCAGTGCCACATTTTCTTGTGACTTTATCTACACTCATTCAATCATGCTATGCACATCACAGTCACTTACTGACAAGCAGCCTGGGTGGAAGCATTCAGTGAAACAACCTTCCACAAACAAAGCCGGCAAGTCCTGTTTCTCTTAAGATAAAATCTACTGATCTCATTATTGATTGTCTGCTTTCAGGGGTTTTGTTTCCTGAAAGTTTGATATGGGGCTACAGAGGTGACAAAAGATTGGCACTATGCCCTGGAAATTAAATGGCTGACTATTAGATCAACGTCAAATAAGGTGAGGCTGAAGTGTTTGGCAAAAGCATTAGATGCTGTCTTGACTTAATCTCTTTCTCCTTTATCTTGAATCTGTTTTGAACCCTCCCAGGCAATTTACTATCCTTGTCATTGATTTTTATCACCTAAATGTGCCCCTATGAAGAATTACTTTTTGAATGATAAATCAGCTTCCTCATTTAAACAATTGTGCTCTTCACCTTAATGTGAAAATAGCTCTCTGAAGAAAGAAAAAAAGAATACAGTAACTATTTACATTCATCATTGACCTTAGAAGCATCTCTTGGTGATCTTGAAAGTTAGACTTAAGCTTTTATTATTGGTGCTACTATTAAAAGCAAATGGATTCCTTTATTAAACTGCATGAGGACAACATATATACTATTCATAATTATAAAAGAAGACAGATGAGCCAGAGAAACCTTGCCTAGTAAAGAAAACTTGGAGAAAAAAAAATCATGTATGGCCTCTTCTGTGTATAGATTAGCTGTGGCAGCTATACAGATGTGCACATCTGGTAAAATGGGTGTCTGATTTTAACCTTTCAGACGAACCATATTTTCAGGGCAGAAATGAGGGTACCAAGAATTATTGGGAATGAGGGTCCCATGACCACAAATCTTTCCTGACAAGCACAATGTTCAAGGCACAGTCACTATTCTATACCTGCCTCCCTATCCCTCTACACTCTACACTTCTTCTGAATCAATATTAGATCTTCTACTCTTTAATACAACTAGGGACTCAGGGGAGTAGATAACTCTGGCAGGAATTAAATGGCTTCTATTGGTACTAAGCACTGCAGAGAATCTTTAGCAAGGAAAGTTAGTTCTAAGCTTTAACCAGTGGAAAAGATAGGCAATTTGTCTTTGGTGGCGATCAGCATTCTTTGTGGTTTTCTCCACTGGTTTGTAACCCTAAGCATATTTTCAGGGAATCATTGTTTTAGCTTGGGCTGGCATTTGTCTGTAACAGACTCTGGGAATTCTGATACCTGGGTCATCATTTTTAGAGCAAACACACACATATTCTAGAATGTTACAGCTCCAATGAAGGTAAAGAGATCCCACATGACAAGGGGTGAAGTGAGGGAGTTTTGACACTGGGTGTCTCCTATGTGCTAATGGTGAGCTGCTCTTCAAGGTTCATCTTGAAGATGGGGGACAGTGCCTTAGGGATTCCAGATACATTAGCAAAGCAGCAATAATAGCAGCACCTACAGACAGAGGAAACGAGAAAGAAGAGCATCACTCTAAAATCAGGTACAACTGATGTTAAAGACTCCTTAGAGCTTTTGCCTAAGAAGCTGGTCCAGAGAAATGTCTCAGCTCTACTTTCTCATTTTCATTGTTGGGTATTGATTCTCTGAATTTTAATTTCAGGCTCAAGGAAGATTTCTCTTTTTCTTTCCAACACTAGTCTCAGATAATCAGCTGAATATGCAGGGTATGCTACACATTTCAGGGGAAGGATGGGGGAGAAAAGAAAACTGACATGGTTGTGAGACTACTGTTGTTTTTTTAAATTTTATTTTAAAATGCTAATTCATTTTTTCACCTTCCTTGCTTCTTAGCATCTTTCTTCCCCCACCCCTGCCCCACCCCTTGTCCTCCAAAATCTAAATCATTTAGGTTTTTTCTTTCTTGACTTATTTTTATCACCTCATATGCTCATCATCATCATCATCTTCTTCTTCAATATTTATTAGATTCATTCACTAGCTGGTCCTATGTACATCACAGTTATCTATTTTCTTCATGAGATGGAGTCAATGATATGGCAGGTCATTAAACTCTAAAAACTTTTGCTTATTCCCAGATCTTCCACTGAACTATAATGTAACTCTAAATAGATTTTCAGAGATCACTGCTTTGGCTTGGGTTATGGCTGGACTATAACAGACACTGGGAATTTTAGCACCTGGGTTATCTTTTTAGTGCAAGAATCCAGCACATTGTTGTGCACTACAACTCATTCAAGGATTAAAAGTTCCCTACAACTGAGGTTGAATTAAGGCAGATAACCTATGCACTCTCTGTCACTATTCTTCCACTTTTGAATTAGCATATCCCATAGGCATTTGTTAGAATATTATGTTAATATATTTTTTAAGAGTTCTAAACTTCTTGGGAGAGAAGTTTTATGACAATTAAATGAAATTTTTCAGATAAAAAAGTCTGGCACAATAGTTCTCAAAGGTAGGTCTGACACCTAGTGATAACTAAAAAATTGGATTTGTCTGTGTCCTGGTTGTAATATAACTGTCTAAAATTTCATTGTGAGCATGGTTTGATAAATCTTTTCATATTCATTATTGGTGTCCTGTGAAAAAAGTATCATTCTTTACATTTATTCTTAGAAGACATTTTTGGGGGAAGCTAGCAAATGAGAATAGATGAACCAAAAGGTACTTTTTCCCAACAAAGTGGTTGATGTGTTGACCTAAACAGTTTGTGAACCATGAACCTAATAGCCTATATTCTAATTATTCCCTTTCAGCAGTGAGTCAAATTTGTTAGAATGGATGGGCCTTTTGTCAGCCCTGACAAATAACAGATGTGGGCTTTATTAAAACAAGGGTTGAGATAAGAGATATAGATCTGGGAATTCCATGGAAAATATGCTACCCTATTCATTGAAATTTTAGGTATCGGATTTCTTGATGGATTTCAACACTGAAAATATAGTATTGAATATCATTTACCTGAAATTCAAAACCGTTTTCTAAAGATGATCTTTTGCATCCATGTGGTATTTCTCAATATTAACATATTTAATTTGTTGTAGAAGATCAATCAATTAAATATTTTTAAGTACCTGCTATATGTCAGGTCTTGTGCTTGGTGCTGGGTATATGAAGACAAGAGCAAAACAGTCCCTGCCCTCAAGGAACTTAAATTCTAATAAGTTCCCTTGCTGAAGTTGCCCAATATAATCCCACAGCCAAGCATCAGAAAGAGGACCTGGAGCTCCTCTAGGATGGTATCAATACCTTTTAAGGAAAAAAAAAAACAGACCAACTTGCACAGGGTAAGAGTTATGAGACTACTCCTACCACAAGTTAGGAAGTACCCAAAGAGAATAGAGATGAAAGATAAGAGAGATGCTAGATAGATAGAAAAATATATAAATCATGTACATATATATACACATAGAGATAGATCATACATATATACATACATAGAGATAGAAAGATCACACACATACATACAGAGAGATAGATGATAGATAAATGAGAGATAGATGAGAGAGAGAGAGAGAGAGAGAGAGAGAGAGAGAGAGAGAGAGAGAGAAAGAGAGACAGAGACACAGAGAGAGGTAGATAGATAATAGATGGCAGATAGATAGATTTCAACCTCTTTGTCAGACAGAAAAGGAAACAGGCTCAGAGCAGCTGTAATTTGTCTAAGATCACAAAACTTATCAGTTGAGGTGGGATTAAACCCCGCTCCTAAATTCTAGTTTGGTGCTCCTCCCCACACAATATAATAAAACATTTCTGTTGAGATTATTTTCCTTCCTTCCTGTGATATTACTCATGATAACATCAATGAATCTCAATAATAAATATATGCTAGTAGTGATAAAAATATGCATCTCTGCAATAATTATTATATAATAATCACATTTCTTTCCTGTAATGTTACACATGGTAATATTTATGAGTTTTTATAACATATATATTACTAATTATAACATGAATCTCTATAATAATTATTATATTATTAATGTGGTATATAACACCATTTGGAAGAAAAGTTCATAGTATTTCAGAAATATTTTCATTATTCCTCCTGACATATGTGAGTTCTACCAGGGAATAAAATACTAAAAAATATATATATACTTTTAATACATAAATATTAGGAATATGATGTGGTTTGTTTCATTCAATCAATATTTATAGATAAATAATATGTGAACATACCCAAGAAAACTACAGAGTAGTCTTTCCTTTCCCCAAATATCTTCCTACTTCAAAACCTACTATACATTATTGTCACATAGTTGTAGAATTTTAGTTGGAAGGAATTTCAGAAATTATCTACTGTAGTCTGCCCCGCCTTATTTTAAAGATAAAGAAATTGAGGCCCAGAAATGTAAATGTGAGGAGATAGAAACAGAAATAAATTCTTCTAGCTTTCAGTCCCATGATTTCCTCCCTGGCTCTCTCTCTTCCCTACTCTGTGTCTCTTCCTCTTCCTTGTCCTCCTCCTCCTTCTCTTGTCTCTGTCTCTCCCTCTATCTCTGTCTCTCTGTCTCTGTCTCTCTCCCTCTATCTCTGTCTCTCTGTCTCTACCTCTCTCCTTACCCAGCCTGGAAGTTCAGGACCCACTCAAGTGCCTGATAACACTACTGATTGACATGGGAGCTTTGACCTGTTCTATTTCTGAATCAAAATGGTTTCCCCCTCCTTAAACAGCTTCATCATCTTCTCCCCCAGGACTTTACTATATTGGTCTTAGACTTAGTGTAGACAACCAAACTTTAGCCCCACTGCAACTCAGAACTCCCAAACTCAAGCAATCCATCAGCCTCAGGCTCCCCAGTATCAAGAATTTCAAACATGTGCTACAACGCGCTGGCTGTGATTGTTCTACGACTATTATTTTCTATAGACCTCGTGATAGAGAGACCATTGGACTCAGACTTAGAGGACCTAGTTATACTTCTGCCACTTACAGGCTGTGTGACTTTAGACAAGCAACTAAATCTCTCCAATACTTACCCTTTTCATTTGTCAGAGTTAATATGGGTGCATACTTTATAGGGCTGTTGTGAAGACCAAATGAGATAAACAATATAAAGTACTCTATTTTGTAACTCTTTATAACTTAGAGACTTATGGGTGGACAGTGGGCAGGAGGAGTCTTTGAAGCTTGTCCATCATTGTCTACTTGCTAAATAACCACATGGTGGCTTGGGAAGTTTGCCTCCAGAAACGTCTGATGATTCATAATGGAGAGGGCTTGGTCCTGATTTGAAACACAGGCAGGTATTTTATAACTGTTTACCATCTACTTACTGTGTGGTGATATGAGCCTTTTAATTGGCTGGAACTGAGTGAGCACAAAAAAGGCGCAAACAGATAAAAACTCTGTCTTCCTAGTGGCTTTTGAATGATGAGGGGAAAACCCTGTAAAGCCTCAAGGTAGAGGAACCCCTCCAAGACCTGTTCAGCACGGGGTTGCAAACACATGATGCATTTATATCTTCTGTCTCTGTTGTTTCTTCTTTATTGATCTTAGGTGAAGATGTAGCAGAGATGGAATAGACAAGGCTTTAGTCTTCTTTGCTTTGAAAATTTGGAAAAGCCACCAGAGGTTTAGTAAGCCAGGTCTGTGGAGGAGGCAGCCCAGGGAAACATGTGACATATTTAAGACTCTGGACTCACTGTCCCGACCCCCTGTCACACAGATGGGGCAGGTGCCCAGATCTTGACTCTATTTCCCTGTCAGAGTTCTAGGAGGCAACTCCTGAGAATTAGGTGTGTCTTTCTCTAGTGCTATTGATAGTACTGAGGCCAATCACAATCTTGTCCCAATCTACTTCTCTCTACCTACCCCCTCAAGTCTCTTTCCTCCATTTGGCCTTCCTCTGCCACTCTACCCTCTAATGATATCCTCCTCTTCTAAATAATTGTTACATGCATTGTCTGAAATAGATTTGGGATTTCAGGTACACAGCATTTTATTAATATTTGTTTTTGTATGTAAATGTCATGCTGCCCTAATTCTGTTTTAAATCCCTTAAAGGAAGTGATTTTTTTTCTTAAATCTCAGTAGCCAGCCCAGTGCCTCACATAAAGTAGGAGCTAAAAAAAAGTTTGCTGAGGAAATTAAGGTTGATTATGATGAATATAACAACCAAGAATAAAATGTACTAGTACTATTCAAGTGATCAGTTTAGGCCCCCGAAGGCAGATCTCCCAGTGAAAAGTATTTATCCTGGAAAATATATTGTAGTCTTTGGACCAGATGTAGTTAAGTGAATGCATTCCTTCTACTATGAATTCATTCCTAACTACTAGCTAAGCATCAAGAAATTTGATGGATTATATAATATATGCATTTTTGAAAATAAGTATATTTCATATATTATCCTAAGAAGTTTTACAGGAAAGAATAAACAGAAAATGAGAAAAAATGTATATATATTATATTATATATATATTCTGCCAATATTCAAGAATGTTTACAATTTCTGATATTTTAAACTTTTGTTTCTACTTAAGTATTGCTGCGCTCATGTACTAGATTTCTTAATTGTTAGAGTGAAACAAAAAGTTTTTTAAAAGTTACTAGAGAAATCAAGTAAAGGAGTCCTTATTCTTTTTTTGAAAGTCATTAATTTCTCTTATTTCCATATTTTACTAATTTCCAAATAACTTACCTGTCCTACCTACACAGAGACTATTTCCTTGTAACTATGGGGGAAAATCAGGTAAGGAAAACTAACTGAAACATTGACCACATCTAACAACATATCACATTCCTCACCCATAATTTCCCACCTATCTCACAAAATGAGAATAAACCAAGATTGAATGTTACAATTGTGTAGTATTTGGCTTCATTTTGCTTTTCTTTTTGTTTACACTGTTGCAGTCATCATTTATTTTTTTCCCTGGTTGTCTTCTTTCATTCTGTACTAGTTTACAAAAGTCTTCACGTGTTTCTCTGAATTCTTCACATTCATTATCTACTTGGGAGCAGTTATATACCATTACATTTTGTTTAGTCATTTCACATTTTATGGAATGTTCCACCTTGTTCTAGTTCTTTGATACCACAAAAAAAGCTGCTATGAATATTTTGGTACATGTAAGACCTTCATTTTTGTCTTTGATCCTCTTGGCTATGCCCCAAAGTGACTCTCTGGGTCAGAGGGTATGAACAGCTTAGTGACTTTTTTAGAATAATTCCAAATTACTTTCCAGAATGATTGAATGAAATCCCAGTTCACCCAACAGTGAATTGTCTTTCCACAGTCCCCAGAAGGGATTCCCTTTGATACAAATTATGTGTTGCCATGTTGTCTAAACTGACCCACATTAATGATCTCACAAAAGGTTCTAATGTCCATCAACATGACCACTTCGCCCAACATCTTGAGGTTTCAATGGTTGTGTTTGTGTTTTTGTTTTTTAGTTTGTCATCTTTGAATAGGTGCCAGCTATGAAAAACATGGTAATCTATGTCCCTAAAATAACAGTGAAACTTTAACTTATAGGCTTATGAAAATCTACTCATGAACCTCTTGATGATTTCATATGCTTGGATTAAGCATATGATAAATGTAAATGTGCATTTTCTGCACAAATATCTGAATCTCTCCAAATGAAATCTGGATGAATATTTATAATTTAACTAGAATAGCCAGACAATATATTCAAGAACATTGAGATAAAATAATTTGGAACTTTTTCCGTGACAGCAACGAGGCATAGGATATGGTGAGGTGAATGAAAATTCATGTAATTTATGATCTGACCAGAAAAGATTTATTCAATTAAGATTTTATTTGGGGGCAGCTAGGTGGTGCAGTGGATAAAGCACTGGCCTTGGATTCAGGAGTACCTGAGTTCAATCCAGCCTCAGACAATTGACACTTAACTAGCTGTGTGACCCTGGGCAAGTCACTTAACCCTCATTGCCCTGCAAAAATTAAAAACAAACAAACAAACAAAAAAACCCAACAAGATTATATTTGCCTAAACCCAGAATTGGGTCCATGAATCTTGATTGGTTACATTTGGAAAGAGATCTTGATAGGGTCCACCTCAAATGCTATATTATATCTAAACGAATTTATCTCAAATGGGTAATTTTTAGTTGAATATCATACTTATCTTAAAGGGACATATGATCAGAAGAAGAAGTGGGCTGACCATGTGTCAGGAGAAAAGGATAACAGATGGATAGCCAAGTGTTCTACTGGCATCCCTAAAATGTCAAATACCCACCAGCATATTGAGCTGGTGGACCCCACCAGGAGAATGTTGTGGACAAAAGCCATCTTCACATAAGGAGAGAAGGAAAGTGGGATCTGTAGTGATAGAAGACTGACAAATCCATTGAAGTATAATGTATCTCAAAATATTTACATCTTTCTTAAAAACATCAATCTTTTAATCATGTATGAAAATATAGTCCTGATATATCCAGGTTCCAAAATAGTGATAGTGTCTGCTTTGTAGATCGAACAAGAAAGTATTAGTTTTGTTGTTGTTGTTGTTTTTCCAAGGCAGGATAGCTAAGGTCCAATACTCTGAAAGCTTTTATAAGCCTTAGTTGAAGATACACTTAAAACCCTGCAATTCATGCTGTAAATATAAGACCTCAAAACTCATTGTTTACATCATCAACAACTGTTTATGTGGCACTCAGGGAAGAAGCACTGGTAAACAATTTATGAGGTGAGGACTGCGTGTGGACGTGATATCAATAAAGAGGAAATTTCCTGGGTATTCATTTATTCAGGTTAACATAGGATACATGATAATATGTTCTGGTAGTGTACAAAATGAAAAGATTGGTCCATTTTGAAGAACCTTACACAAGATATAGTTATCTTGGGATGCATTCTGAGGATTATCATGCCATTAAGATATTGATGAAATATTGTGTTTTCAGACAAAATTTTTGGCACTACTTTGTGTGAAACATTTAGTATTTGGGAGTTAATTCTTTTTCTGATTAGTCTCAATATTATTTTTGTTTCATAAGCTCATGATTCAGGGAGATTTATACACTTGTTGAATGGTCACTGATATTTTTTAATCAGCCAATATTTCATTTCACTTTGTGTTTTGCTTTAAAAAGCTAATGCTTAGTTAATGACTGGCAGTATTTGGCAATGAAAAATGAGATAACACAAAGCTCTTTGAGGGCAAAGACTATATCTAGTTATAGAGCTGTTCTAGGAATATGATAGCATTCTACAAACACTTATTGACTGATTAGTAAATTGAATTCAACAAATGAAAAGTAAGCTCTCATTTCCTATAGGCCCAGTTATGGAGAGAGCATGGTGCAATGGAAGGTATGCTACATTTGGAATTCTTCATTTGCATCCAAATTCTGCATCTAACTGCTTGTGAAATTTAGTTTCTCAGATATTCAATTTCTTTATTTGTCAAAAAAGGGGTTAGAGTAGATGACCTCTTATTTCCCTTTTGACTATGAATATGTAATCTCATGAGGTTGTCTTCATTCAGTCACATGATTTTCAAATAGAATGTTAACACAAATGTAAAAGGATCAAATCCTGGTTTTCACATCATGGAGGAAATAAGGTACTTTTAAAGAAACAATGTGGTGTGGTGAGCAGAGCCCCAGGCCTGCTCAGATTTAACTTTTGACTGCCATTTGGTAGCTATGTCACTCTAATTGTTTTACTTAATCTTTCTCAAGGTCAATTTCTTCATCTATAAAATGTGAGTAATAAGATTTAACAATAATGTATGAGTATTTTTAAAACCTGGAGAAGGATGCCAGGAGATTATGAGCAGTAATGCTTCACACATCAGTGAAAAGCAGTAGTAGGGCTATCAAGCTTGCTAAAAGCTTGACATGAGAATGGATTAAGTCAAATCATTAAGAGGACAGTTACAGAAGAAACTGAAATGACAACACATAGCAGGGACTTTCACCCACTCACCTACTCATCTGTGTTCTGGATATGGGATGATATTCAAGAGTGTTTGGCTAACATGGTGAAAAGTAGCTTCAGGTAATATGAATAATGAGCCTGACCAATCACATACTCAAGGACTCGTGGGATTCAGGAGACAATTTAGGAGAAATTGAAGTGGTTTTTATTTGAGGGTCTTGGGGAGATGGGTAGGAAATATACTGCCTGGGAGCTGGTGGAGGAAAAAAAAGATATCAGGTTGGAAGGCAGGGGTGTGCAGATAAATGTTTAACAGCCAACCCCTTGGGGTAGGGGTGTACTTGTAATAAATTTTAATATTTATGTTTATCACTTTCTTTGGTCTGGACAATAAACAAAACAATAAATCAAGTCCTGATTAGTAGAATTTTTCTTTTTCCAGGGTGTAAATGCTACACTGAAAATTTAATAATCAGGTCTTCCCAGCTGGTATGAGCTAACTCCAGCATACCCCTGTGTAAGGTCACCCTGTCCTAAACCAGTGACCTAAAAATGAGACCAGACTGCAGATAAGAAAGGAAGGGCATGTTTCTGATACTTATCAAACATTTGTGTGTAGACAGAGATCAGTGAGAAAATGTTAGCACATGTTAAGGGCTAAAATTCTAGCTAGTCTGTCTAAAATATCTAATGAGTGGTCGCCAATAAATTATAAGCTTTAGCAAGAGTTAGACTTTTAAGCATTTATTAAGGAAAACAAGAATTTGGTAAAGAGAGAGAAAAAGGCCTAGATTCCTATCTATTAAAGGGAGAGCACATTTCTCGCTCCGCTCTCCACCAGAGTCCAGAGGAAAGAGTCTGAGACTGAGCGCCAGTCTCTCCCTTCCTCCTCCCACTAGCCCGCGTCACCTCCTGACTCCTGGTCTTGCCCGCAAAGACCTTCGCTTCATGGGCAGAACTCTTCTACAGTAAGTCTCCAGCAGGTGGCGTCATTCCAATCGTTACAGTCCCCCCTGTTGTTCCTCAAGAAACAAAATGTTTCCTTGACGGAACAGTAAAAACAATATAATAACTATTGCTAACTAATAATATGTGAACAACAATATAGAAAAGGAAGAGAGGAAAGTTTTGTCCAGAGGGGCGATTTTTTGTCCTCATGAGCCGACGTTTTGACATTAGTCTTGCAAAGGGAGGGCCTCTGCAGAGAATACATGTTACAGATGGTGTATATTATAACAGAAAGAGAAAAAAAACAACAAAAACAACAGATCAAAACTGTTCATTTAAAGTCTCTGAAAGTCTTTTCTCAGATGTCCTCTAGGTGTAGTCGTGGAATGGAAGTCTTTTCAGGGGTTGATGTGTGGATGCTGGTAATCAGCCAGGAAAATTTCCTACAAAACTGAGCTTAACACAACTTTAAAATAGCTTTGTCAATAATCAAATCAAACAATGAAAGTTCTCAAAAACATGTCTAAGGGAATACAGAATCTTAGTTGTTAACACGTGAAACATATAATAAAACAAAAATTGAAACATTCTTTAAAATTATAATATTACTATAGTCCCCCCCTTATGGAGGGTAATTGAGAAGACAATTGCTGTGATATTAATTTTTCAAAATAATTTTTATCTTTGTTTCATCACTTTTTGCATCATCTGCCTAATCATCCTTATGCCATTATGAGAAATTTAAAAAATCTAATATAATTGGTAACAGGTGTCAAGGCCAAATTCAACAGTGTATTTATCATGACACCTGAGATAATTATGGGGGTTACCATAAAAGAACAGAGAAATGATGGGATATGAGCATTCCCACACTTGAGCAATATGTACTGTCCATGCAGTATGCCAGGCTTAAAACAGGTGGATGGAATATATGTCCATGCCACCGAACATATTGGAGGAAACTGAGTCAGACTTAATCAGATGCATGGGATTGAGATGTCCATGGCATCAGGCATATAGGAGGGAGCATTGGAGCCAGGTGTAGAAGTGAGATGGGTGGGATCAATACTTCCAGCCATCTGTACAATACTGTGGGGAAAAATAAAATAAAATATTAAACCAAGAGAATCCAACCTCAACATTTGTCAAAAGCCGTTCCCTCGGCCATACCTTGACTTCATGCATGTCTCCCCTCATGTGACAGTTCAGTGTCTGCTCTTGCATGTATTCCTCTTGTGATTGGATGGCATCTTGGCCAACTGGCGTCTGATAACTCAGAATAAAGACAATTAATGTCTTAAATGATAAGTTCCCATAATCCAAGTCTCATATGGATTTAAAAATTGAGGATAATAAATGATTGCAAAAAATGTGAATACATCTTGACTCAGAACACAATATATAATTATGCAACAATTTCAAATAATACCCCTTTTTTAAAAACTTAGTATACAATTACTTTTGTGAAAAATCTGAATATATTTAAATACAAGTTAAAGCATAACAGAATCTCAAAGAAAACTTTTTTTTTGAAAAGAGAAAACTTTTACAAATGTCCCCCTCTTTTTTATTTTTTTTGGAATATGCTTATCAAAAATAATACTTCTTTACACTTGCCATGGCAACCAATTTGCCAGGGAAATGCTTCAAAGAGTTTGATCAAATAATCAGTTGAGAAAAAATAATAAAAACAAACAACTCAGAATATGGGAGCACAATACTCCTAGAATTAACATTGTATTATGAAATCAAAACCATCTTGCAATGTTTCAAAATTAGAGATGAATAAATAGAAAAAAATACACATGGAACAATAAAAGACAATGAAATTCAAACTAGGTCTAAATGAATGTGAACTTAATATTAATAAGAGTATTATAAAATATAAACTTGATCACATGACTATAAAAAGCTTTTGCAAATATTCTCCTTGTTTTAAAAACTAAGTATGACACAATCTCAAAAGCATGAAAATCTCTATGAAAATAAACCCATACCATTAATTTCAAAATGTATATGTAGTAGCATAGAAATCCTATGTAACCTCTGAACTGATACTATTACTCTGAGTGAATTCAGAACACTTTTGATTCCGATATCTAAAATCCCCAATACTCATATCAATACCTTGCTGCTTACTTCTACATTTCTGTAAAATATATACGCTTCCATGGCAAAAGAAGCAGAGTCTTGAACTATGTTGATGATTGTCATTCTTATTCAGCTTAAGTGTTTCTTCTTTAACCCCTCTATATTGTCTGTCGGGCTTTTCACCATACAAATGCTTTATAAGATTACTAATGAAAGACAAAAGCAGGTTAGCAAAATTATGAACAAAACGAGTATATCTGGAATTTAAAGGGTTTTCTAAGGTTGTCTCAGAAGCACAGCCAGGCCGGGGAAGGGCTGAACCTGAAGCTGCAAATGCAGGTAGAAAAAGTTGAGCATGCGCACCAGATCTCTGGACTTCCCAGGCAGGGGAAGCTATGGGCTTGGCCATAGGAGGAGTAGAGGGTGGGGTCTGGAGAGGAGGGGAGGGACCAGAGCAATTTGAATCAGACTTGATTTTGAACTCAGGCCTGGATTCCTCTTCCCCCACTTTGCCTCCAGGTGCTAGGGGATTAAAAGCTTCTAGAGGGTGGGTCATTGCCTCCAGGCATGCAAAATTAAAGCAATAATTAGTGTTAGAACTGGGAAAAGCTGCGGGAATCTCTTCAGGTTTCTCTGAAAAGGCATGGTTGGGAGAGGGAGAGATATTTCCTTGTGTGAGTAAGTTGCTGGCTCTTTTAACAAAAATAAAAAGAAAAATAGAAAATCCACAAAAACAAAGCATTAACATGATCTTATCTCCCATTTGTCTGGTTAAACAGACTAAAATAAAAAATAGGGTAATTAGGGAGTTTAAAAGGTCCATTCGAAAAAATTTAAAGGGAAAACACAGCCAGTGCGCCAGTACTTAGCAGTTTAAAGGGTAGGGGAAATTTCTTACCCAACCGGAAGATCAGAAGTGAGGTTCAGCTTTCCTCTTCGTGGTCAGCCATCTGTTAAGGGTTAAAATTCTAGCTAGTCTGTCTAAAATATCTAATGAGTGGTCGCCAATAAATTATAAGCTTTAGCAAGAGTTAGACTTTTAAGCATTTATTAAGGAAAACAAGAATTTGGTAAAGAGAGAGAAAAAGGCCTAGATTCCTATCTATTAAAGGGAGAGCACATTTCTCGCTCCGCTCTCCACCAGAGTCCAGAGGAAAGAGTCCGAGACTGAGCGCCAGTCTCTCCCTTCCTCCTCCCACTAGCCCGCGTCACCTCCTGACTCCTGGTCTTGCCCTCAAAGACCTTCGCTTCATGGGCAGAACTCTTCTACAGTAAGTCTCCAGCAGGTGGCGTCATTCCAATCGTTACACACAGGAGGCTTCAGAATGGAGGCTCGTTGGTCTACAATTTGTGTTGAGAGGATTCAGTTAGGGAAAGGACCCTTGGTATATCACTACCTCTTCTTTTGTGTTTCCTTTCCTCCCTATATGACTCAACAGAGAGATCTATAAATGGACTTGTCTGAGCTTAGAGATCACTTACAGAGTTTGAGTTGCCTGCATGTCCTGGGTTTATTGGATGGAGCTAATTGGTGGCAAGAGAAGCTTCAGACTACCACTGACAAGAGGGGGCTATGTCCTCGTCTGACTGGCCAATAACCAAAGACTTTGAGGGGACAGCAGAAATAAAGTGAAATTTAACAATGACTATTCAGCAACTTTCCACACTACTTTATGTCCTGATAAGATTTAAGTAGCCATCTCTCAGGAGAGTACAATGCTACATAAAAGTTGTTACTGAAGCCTGTTTTAAATTTATCAATGAACAATTTTGAGTATTTTCTTTTTAGCCTTTTTGTGTAGGAAATAAATGTCTTTCCCATACCTGATTGAGTACTTTATTTCTTCTCTCTTTTGAAGAGATTCTAGACATGTTCCAGTAACTGATTTTTTTAAAGTAAATTGTTACCAGGACACCAGAGTTGGCATGTAGTAAGCTGAATGCTAAAGGGAGCTAACCCCTATAATCGAAGACCAAACTCCCCTAACACTAAACATGGATTAGAGCAGAAGAGCTCCTTAGTGAGCAAGTGAGCAGGCACAGTGCCCTGGCCCCTTAGACTCATCAATGATTGTAAATATTAGGTATAAGTAGATTTTATGACTGACTGGATTTTTCAGCAGTCAACAGGTTGCATTTTAGAGACTGAAAAGAAGTATCAAAATGAATTAATTCACTCATCCATTCAATACAAAACATTTATTGAATAGCTATGATATTTTAGGCACTACATCAGGGTACTGTGTACTAAAAACCAGAAAAGTATTATCTACATTAATTTCTTATTTTATTAGGTCATTTGACCCCATTTTTCCACATGCTTTTACTTTGCAGTTATAATATTAAAATGAAAACTAGCATTTACATAGTACTTTAAGATTTGCAAAGTATTTTACAAGTATTTCATTTTAACTTCATAACAACCCTGGGAGGAAAATTCTATTATTATCCCCATTTTATAACTGATGAAAGTGAGGCAGGCAACTGTTAAATGAACTGCTCAAGGTCACATCAAATCTTCAATCCAGTGAGTAAAACTAAGCTCAGATTTGTTTACTTTGGAAATCAACCTAAATACTTATTTTCCATTTAGCAATTTTGCTTGGCAAATCTTTAGCAATTGGCCATCCCCCGCCCCCATTAGAACTCAGATTTTGAGGGATGATTAATTTAATTAATTAAATTAATTAATTTAGCAAAACACTCTTGAACATTGCCCTGTATTCAGAATAATGATAGGTACATGAGTCCTTGCTATATGTCTATGTATTGTTCTTTTACTTCATCTATAACTAATCTCTTAACAATCTGACTTATTTTATTCTCATGCCAAACTTTTTGCAGGCTTGTTTGCTCCTCTATTGCCTTTTGCTGAAAGGTGAAGCAACACTGTTCATAATCGTCTCCCCCTCCCCCATAGTCTGTTGAAACTTGCAAATGCCTTCTCAATACGTCTTTTTTTTTTAAATGCATAAAGGAAAATAAACAGGATTACAAAGGAAACCAATTATATTGAAATACAATTATCAAAACATATTTTGTAAAAAGGTCTGAGACTCAAGTAAGAATCAATCCCTGTCCTAAATAAAGGAATTCTCTGCCTCAAACAGCATGTTGGAAAATAAGCAGAGATATGCATACTTTTGCCATTGCTACTTGAAGAAACTTAAATTAATCTTGCCATTGAAGTTTGGTAGGAAACTGATGCTAACAGCTAGAAAGGATATTGTCTCTCCCTAATTTATATTGTGTTAAAGCCTCTATGATAAGCTTCTCAAGTCCATATGTACCATGGTGGTACTAATACTTTTATCCTACTACCTTAGAGATAATTGCATAAATGTGCAAATAGGTGATCATTATTACTATTATAAACCTTTTCCCACAGTATTTGTGAAATGCCTCAGTAATAAATCATTCCTTATTTTTCGTAGAAAACCTATAAAAGTAGTTTAAAACAATCATTGCAATGGAGAAAATAGAGATGCATAAGGTATGGACTTTGTTAAAGTCAAATAGTTATAAAAGGGATGCGTGGTTATAGATGTTTTTGCACTCATTTGGTTAACCTAAATGCTCTCCAATGATTATTTAAGTATTTGTAACACTGTTTTTTGGGGGAAGTAGTATGATATAATGGAAAGGGTCATGGATTTGAAACCTGACGTTTTCATTAACTTACACTGTGTATGATATCAAGCAAATTAGTATATTTTACCTCCCTGAGACTCAGTTTCCTCAACTACTCAATTCGATGAAGAAGGTAGGCTAAAATGGGATTAGATGATCTTTAAGATCCTGCCAACTCTAAAATTCTATGAATCTTTGCAGGATGGCATTTTATGTATGTCCAATGGTCCTTTATTTTTGTCTGTTTTATTTTTTTAAACTATATTAGAACATTTTGTAATTCATTAAAACTATTTAAAAAACCCACTATCATTATGAAATTTTAAAAATAAATAATTTGAGAAGGAAAGCAATGACAACCAGAAATAAATAGATGATATATCTAAAGGAATATTCATGCAACACATTTGATTTGTTCAACATTTGATCCTTTAAAAAAAATCATACATTTGTTACTTTGTCAGTCTAAAAAGGGATTTAAAGCATTTTAAAGTTAAGAAATACCCCCTTTTAATCTTCTCAATGGTAGTTATATTTTGTCCTCTATTAGGACATCTTAATCATGGGCACCAAGATAGTTCAGGGTGCTATATTATACTTACATGAACTTCCTAACAGATTCTTATCCAAAATGTTCACTTGCTGATTGACTAAACATTCAATAATAGAATATTGATTTTTCAGTGCTATTCAATGCTCCTTCCAATCTTTCATATTTATCAATGCAACCCTATATCAAATACACCCATATTTAAATAAAATGACAATGACAAATAGGTTTCAACATATCCCACTGAATTATAGGGAAAAGGATTATGAAGTACAGTGTGTATAAGAAAGAACAAAATAAAGTCCTTTTTCTCCATCAGTCTACTCAAATTGTTGCCACTTAGAAAGTAGTGTTTTGTGATGAAGAGCTATTTTTCTTTTGCAAAGTTCAAACTGCTTTGAGCTAAGTATCAGAATCCTATGAAATAAAATCATATGATAACCATGTCACATGTCCCTAGAAATTAGATCTGTTTCTGAGGGATATATAACTTAGTCTTAATGCAGTTCTTGATATTCTTAACCAGACACAGACAATTCATTAGTATTTAAATTTATGCTAATTTCATCAAGGTGTGAAAAGATCTTTTTCTTGCATATACATGAAAGAACCATATTACTATTCAACTATCCACCCACCCCCTTTTTTAACCCAAGAGAAGCTTGTTGTCTATTAACAAAGAGCAAAGAAGAAATTATAAAAACCTTTGGTTGGGAAAAAGTTCGAAATGACTGTTATTTCATGATTAAAAATACACTGTGGCCAGTCCAACAAAATGAACAACTGGGCATTTACAAGAATACTTTCTTTCATGTCTGTTAAACTAGATAACTTACCCTTTTAATTATTAAATGAAATGTTATGGGGGCCTACTGTACTGTTCAAAGTAGCATATAATTTTTGGCTCTTTGGAAAAAAGTTTCCATTTTTTTCATGTGAGATGATGATACATTAACATTTTCCCCAGAACAAGATGACTGTGTATTTTAAACTCCAATTTCCAATAGACTAAGAGAGTTATCAGTTTTTACATTTCCTGTGTGCCTCTCAATTTTTTCATCTGTGAGATGAGGAGGGTGGACTATATGGTCTCTAAGGTTCCTTATAACTCCAACATTATATTCAACAAAGTTATAGTATTTAGATCAGGAAAGTTCTATAGTAGTATCAAGTAGTCTCACGTTCCCATTTTATAGATAAAGAGACTGAGGTCCAGAGAGAAATGATTTGCCTAAGGACAAGAAGGTGATAAATAGCAAAGGAAGTTTCAAGCCCATAAGCAATTCTCTTTCCACTATACCATCGATTTCATATAGGTTAACAAGAATATCATTTTAAAACATATGCAAATGATTCTAACTTATGATAATAATAATAATAATTTTGAATGTCTCTTTTGACACTTTGTTGGTAGCAGGCATACAGCAATAAAGTTTCACAACTTCAGAGAGATAAGGCATAATTGTCCTAGAAATGGGATCTGCAGGAGTCCTCTGTCAATTGGAGATAGTAGTAGAGTCATTAGCAGTGCCTGACAAATATGTGAAAGGTAATCAGTTACCAAGGTAAAATTCATTTCCTTGAAAGTTTGCTTCTGAGTCTCCATTCTCCTAAGAAAGGGGAGGAGCAATATTTCTGAAGACCTCTTAAATGGATCAACAAAGCCCATAATAAAGGCCTTGTCTTACATGCCTGTCATGATACAGTTTAATAGTGTTATAAGGCTACATGGTGTGTAGTTGTCATGATGGTAGATTGTGCAGGTCTGTATAGATTTACTGTCATTCTTTAGGCTTTTCATACATGACAGAGGTTGTCTGAAACACAGCAGGAACACGAAGCTTGCAGGGGTTAAGTGTTACTTGCCTCCTGGCTTGCTACATAGTCCTCTCTGCACACATACCGAGATGAGGTGCGGGGCACATCCGTCACAGGGCTGATGACATGATGGATTACTCATGTCATTGTCAGTACAGTCAGAATCACTCTACCACTGATAAGGCAGCCCCATTTCCTCACTCCCAATGAATGAAGCTATTTTTCTGCCTAATTTTAAAAGTCTAGCTCTTACAAGTGTCCCCCAAGTCAAGACTCAGAAAGATTAGTCTTATTTTAACAGGACACCTGAACACTAAAAAGAGCAATGATAGCTATGCTTTCCAAAATGAATTTAAATAGTGTGTAGTGTAAATATGCTAAGTGCCCACATGTTTCCTACTTGCTTTTTTGAAGGAAAATACAAGCATTTTGGGGAAAAAAAAATGTTCCAAATACTCTGGGCTTTTTTGAAAGATGAAATTCTAACATTTGCATAAGAAGGCTGTGACAAATGGTTTGTGACATTTGTCATCTGGGTTTCTGTGAGGCTCCTAAATTTATTTTGTGACCCTCAAATTTTGCTGTTGTATCTACCTGTAAAAATAAAGTTCATGTATTCTTCTCTGTGATCAGAGAAATATTTTAAGCCTGATTTGGCAAATGAAACTTCAACTCTACCAGAAGCTTAGGTTCCAAAATCTGGTAATGACCTGTAAAGCTTTCTGAAATACTGATGGACTAGAGTTCTTTTTTAACCCTGAATATTGGGATAAATGTAAGGATCTTGTTACATTTAGTATATCAGAACAACTTTTATTGGTACACTTCATCAGTGTGAGTCTTTGTTGGTCAAATGCTATACTAGAGCTGAGAAATACATAGGTACTGTGCTAAGAATGAAATAGAAAAATCACTCCCTAAGGTTTGGTGGCTAATATAATACAAGGATTTTCTGTTTGGAGTATATCACTAATGATACTCTTGTGAAAAAGAAGACATATTCATCTTCTGAAATTATGGGCCCTTAGTGTAAGACTCAACCTTGGATGAATTTTTACAAAATCTTTATTAAAACTACAAATAATCTTGAAAATAAGGAAAGGGTTTATGCAGTGTAGGCTCACAAGGCTGCCCCAGATAGTCCCATTAAACTCATCATAGTTTACTGATCACCCCCATCAATTAACAACAACAAAAAAAATCCTTCCTACTGATGTTTCTAACCAGCTTTGTTTTGAAGTTTTAATCAGGTCTAAATGGAAAGTTATTGAGGAGAACTGTGTGGTCTGAATTTTAATCCCAGAACCCACCAGCTTCTTCTTTATTGCATGTGGTGTGGCCTTGAATTGCAGAATGTTTTAAACATACATAATGAGCTCAATGTCAAACTGTTGGGCCTTTTGTCTTTAACAATAAGCACTTAGCTCAACTAAATGAATAGAAATTGCTTTAGTGAATTACAAAAGCCAAGGTCTTTTCAATGCACTAACACTGACATTAATTAATTTAGACATTGTCTTATTTTTGCAAATACAATGAATTAAAATCCAACTTTAAAAATAAAACAACAAGTATAATATATGATTCCAAGACCCAATTTTCTATGGATGGCCACAAAAACAATGCAGGAGCCCAGCAATCCATATCAAAAAATATCTTACCCTCAGCCTTGTTGACTGTTTAAATCTCTCTATTTGTTAATTGAACTCATATAATGGCAGCAGTATCTATTTCTCTCATTTGAGGAGTGTAGTTCTCTTAGTCATAATGGACCTGCTGTGCCGCCATGTTTCCTAAACTGCACTTGTAATAGAGAAAGTTTTTCTGATGTTCAAAAACAAGTGAACAGATTCCCTTCCTCCAAAACTGAGAATGGTATTCAAAAATGTACAGTGAGTGGCAATTCCTCCTTTAGAAATCCCTTCAACCTAGTACTAGAGTGGCTGCCAGAGATCTGAATGCTTTCCCCTAAATCTCTGTAATCCAATAAGCTTTTGTGTTTAGCAGCTTGTTTTGAAACTTGTATAGCACCCCAGCCTGTGTCTCCGTATGTTCGTTTGCAGGCAGGTGAGCGCCCGAGGGTCTGATTATTATTCCAGCCAAGAGGCCTTCCCAGCCCCGACCAGAATGTAATTTGTAATTAACTGTCATTTACTTCTGTCTGCATTGACTTGTTGTTCAAAAGACAATGTATCTGTGCTGGTCACTAGTTTCCCTTTGTTGTGGGGAGAATGTCTCTCAGATCTAGTTGTTTTCATAATGTTTAGAAACCAAGGGGCTTACTCTCTTGAAACCCAAATGAGAAGGGGACTTCACTGAAATAAATCCAGCACAAATAATTCGTTATGCTGGAGAGCATAAAACATTCCATTTGATGAAATGGGATAAAGTGCGGTACAGGAAGAACAACATCAAATTTAAGCCAGATAATTTGAAGGGTGGGATTGAATGCTGTCACAGAGCGTATCTTTAAGAATGCAGCCTTTAAACCGGGAGCTGTACTGGGGCCTAGAGACTTGAATTTATGCTTTTTCTTCAGTTTAATTATTTGCTTGTCACACTTCTCATTTGGAGAAGAACAAATAGTATGTGCAGATCTGCCTAAATGCAGAGATATGGTTATTTAAGTTTGCCAGGCATTTGGAAATCAACAAAATTTAAAGTACTTAAAATCTTATGGCCAAAAAAAAAAAATGAGGATGGTTAAAAGAAAATCACTAAAGAATTCTTTTAAGAAACAATTTCATTTGTTTTTATAATCTAAAGGGTCTAACCTTTAAACAACTGAAAATTTACTTCTTTCCGATTTCCCATATCTTTATCTATTACAGTCTCTGGGAATATAAGTATTTAAAAACTCCTTTCAAAAGAGTAAATTTGTGTTCTGTTTTTGTGTATGTGAGAGAGACACATGTAGTGAACAGGCAAGTTGGGTGATTTTAAACACACCATAGTACTTTTCTTCTTTCCTCTTTGAACGTATCACAGTAGCAACTTGTCTTTGCTCAGTGGTTCTCCTATAGTTTCTGCTAATGGAGAGGAGGGGATAATGGTTGTGGGGGTGTCATTGTATATTTATGAATGGGACCTTCACCTCAAATCCCCCCCTTCTATGCAGGCAAGCTCTTGACCTAACCTGCATTTCCCATTATTATAATGCCAAAGTGGATGGACATAATTGCCTGTTTATCTTGGAAGTACAGAGCAATCTAGATTCAGTGTTAATAGTCTCCATAACATTATTTTCAAATGCTTCAAACAAATTAAGTACATGTCCATAGAAATAGCTTTTTCTACTGTGATAATTTGCATAGAGTTAGATTAATTTATGCTTCAAGCCTTAAATGATTGATTAGTTACTACTGGTCTTATTGTTTCCTTTTCTACTTAATACCATTATATATAGATTACTCTTGATTTTTATATATTATGTCACATATATTATGACACATATATACATGGAGAGATATTTCAGGACTAGAAGTTTTAACTGTGTAAACGTTCCCCAAAATATAATTTCATTTCCTCCCTCCCCCTTTCTTCCTCCCCCTTTTTTACTCCCCCTTCCTTCCTTCCTTCCTTCCTTCCTTCCTTCCTTCCTTCTCTCTCTCTCTCTCTCTCTCTCTCTCTCTCTCTCTCTCTCTCTCTCTCTCTCTCTCCTTTTTCCTCTCCCGTCCTCTTCCTTTTCTCTTCTTTTTTCTTTCTTTCTGTGGAGTGCTTTCCTCTTCTTTCCAGTAGCATAAGAGATGGAAATTCCCATATGTTATCAAAAAAAGACAAGAAGCAGCAGGCTTTAGCACCTAGCTGGGCAGGATTGCTACATGCCACTCTAAGTGCGATTAAGCTTCCTTTTAGTGCAACAGTGACATCACTGATGGCTCAAAGCTGCAGCTACTCAGGAGCAGTAGAATGCATTTCATGCTTGGCTTACTCAAAACTGCAGAGCTAAAATTTACACCTTATTTGATGTTCTTCTCCCTGCTGTTAATTGGTAAAGGGATCTCTGACCCTTTTGATCTCTGCTACAATCCTCTAAATGCCCAGGTCTGCTAAACTGTTCAGCAGGAGAGGCTCAGCAGTTGCCCAGTAATGTGAAGTCTTTTTTTTTTTTTTGGCTTTCTTGCCTTTGGTTTACATCCAAGTTGCACAGAAATAAGAGATGACAGTTGTTATAGATATGCCGGTTTAATTACTTGTCAGCTTAGAGCTGATATCGCGGCCAGCCAACGTGGAAGCTTAACTTTCTTCTAGTAGCTTAAAGCATGACCAACTGCTAGTGCTTTAGTATTTAGCCATAAAACTGTATACATTTAAGATAATATGTGTGTATACATATATACACGGAGGAGAGAGAGAGAGAGAGAGAGAGAGAGAGAGAGAGAGAGATATTTGGCTACAATGACAAGTATGTGGAGAATTGACTGGTTTTAATTCTAATTTATAATTTCGCAGAGAATAGCTAATGTGTTCTTTGTGTTTGTTAGATCTGTGGAATTATAGTCCCAGGGACACAAGCAATATAAAACTGTTCCATTCCTAATTCCAGCCCCTCCCAGTTTGGGAGAGCATGTGCAGTCTGGTTGTGCATGCATTTTCACTGTTATTGTCTTGCATGAATACTCTACCAATTTCTTGCACTTAATTTCAACCCTTCAATTTAATGTTAAATTAATTACTTTACGAGCTCAGTGTTTGAAACCCCACTAAACAGAGCTAAATATGCTCACTGAGAGTCTAGTGCCCTTCATCTCCCAATAAGAAGGTGCCTAGCTGGTGGCAGGCTAACCATTGCTGTCTTGGGTTTAGACAGCACCATCTCCCCCCTCCAAACCCTGTCAGAGGTTTTCAGTGTTTATCCCTGGCTTTGTTATCCACCAAGATACATAGTTTCTATTGAAGGAAAACAGATTATTGGTTACTATAGTTTCCCTATTGCTCAATTCAGGGCTGTGAAAAGCCCAGCACAATAGGTTGAGAAGTCCTCCAGTTAGGACAAATAAATCCACGTTGTGAAGAATGAGAGAGAAGATACCTGTTCTTTGGTCTTTGATGTATTCTTTAGTTTGTGAGATAGAGGGAGAATTAGGGGAGGGTTAATTGTTCAGCACTTAAAGCACGGTCTTTCTGGTTTACTGTAGAAATGAAGTAAAACACTCAGAGGCCTCCAGCTAAGGTTGTCTAATTATTTTTATGGGTCTGGTAGAGCACATTTATGTGTTTGAGGGACAATGCTGGGGATTTGCCTTCTTATTCCTCTAGAATTTAGATTGCAATTTTCTGTTTTACACACAGACATGCGCTGCCTTTTTGAAGTTCTGCAAAAGACATGTGCTGGTCTCTTATCCTCTGATAAAATTACTCCACCCAGAATTTTGAGGTGAAGATATGGAAAATTTACATTAAAGATGGGGGAAATGTCATCTTTCACAAGGGAACATCAAGAACCAACCTTCTGAGCATGTTGGCACAACTAATGTATTCTGGAAGGCCAACGTGCAAATGTTAAGAGGGAAAGGATGGTACAGTGTAGATTAATGCAGTGGCTTTGTGTCTCTGGAAGCTGTGTTCACATTCAACCCAGCCCGACTAGGAAAAAAGTTAATTTGATTTGATAACCGAAAAGGTCACACATTTTGTTCAGCTCTTTGCATGGTTTCTTCTTAACTAGATTGCTCCAGTTCAACTGCATCTTAGTTCTAAGGATTTATCCTTTGCAGTAGTCCTTGTTGCATCCTGCCAAGAGACAAGCTATGGGGCCACATTTTTCCATGTACCACACACAATCCCCAAACAGAACAGCAACTGGAGTTAAATTGTTCTGGGCTGATTTGGGTCAATTTGCCCTCCATTCCCTTAGTCTTTGAATGAACCCTTCTGGAACGCCTATATTGGAAACACCATCCTCCCTATAGTTAACCCGTTTCAACTGGCAAAATACAGCTAAACTAAAAATTACAATAAAGGTTAAATGTTACCAGTCCCTACTAAAAGGACAACCTTGTTCCCCCCGACTGTTATTTGACATTGCTGAAGGTTTTGTCTTGATTACTTTCAATAAAATTCAAAGTAAGGATGACTGTCTTGGCTCACTAAGCAACAAGGTTTTATCACTAATTACAATCCTTTATTACCAGTAGTTTAATAGGTTTATGATAGGTCATAAAACAATTCAGCATGGGAGTACATAAAAGGAATAGGTTATACAGCTGTGACATCTTAATATCTATTCATTGTAATCATTTTATGATCTTTGATGGTAGTATTTTTTATTAAAATATGTATGTATGCCTTTACATGGACTATATAGCTACCAAAACTGGGAGGTGGAGGGAAAACCACATAAATATATAGTAAAATACTTAATGAGGCATTTTGAAAACTTCTATTGTCAAAAGCATGTAGACTGTATCACATGTGTGGAGTCTCATTATGGGTAATTATAATAAAATTATAAGTGCTATAATAATTCTAACCTTGAAGGCACAATAAAGGATAGTTATATTTGCCTTCCTAGCCCACACATCTGAGACATTTTCTTCATTAATTATATTTCATGTAAGAATAATTATGTTGTGTAAGACTGAAATTCCAAAGCCTTTGCTAGATTCTGTTAACTCTAGCCTTTCTCTTGTGCATAGATATAATTATATTACAGCCTAAAGTTATGTTTGGATCTAGGTGCAAAGTACAACTTACATGACTTGGGAGAGGGTGTTTATTACTGTTCTTGTTAATTTTATTTTGTAACCCAATTAGTAGAGTAAATAAATTGGGAAAACAACAGTCTGTCAGCTGTCTCAAAAAAAAAAAAATAGGAGGGTGAACTGTTTGAAACCCAAACACTAGTGTGTGCTATCTCTCACCTCCCCCAGCAGATATTGTTTGTTTAGAATGTTTAGGATAAGGTAGCGTTTGAATCTGAGTAGGTGTGAACCACTGACAAGCAGCCATGAGGTTGTCCTTAATCCTTTCCTGAACATAGCAGAATACACAAGGTGGAATGCCAACTTCTTGCTGTCCTATTCCACAGAGCATCAAATGATTAGGAAAGAAATTCAGACTCACATTCCCTGCTGCTATGTCCCTTCTTAGAGATCAGTATAGATATGAACTAAATCTTCCTCTGACATAGGGAGAATTATCATCCTAAGAGGGGGAAAAAAGGCTGATTTTTATTTGAATTGTTATTGTAGAGAGGGCTCATTTTATTGATAAAGGTTCCATTAAGATGCTCTTTACAACTTCACAGGATTCAGGCAAATATTTGAGAGCCAACATTTGGGAAAATCATCATTTGGATAATTTGCTAATAGTTCCAGGATAGTCTTCTGTTCCTGAATCTATGAGTAATTTGTCAGTTCTAAACAGTGGGTAAGGGGGAAAATTGTATGATCACTGAATCCTGAAAGAAGTTTCTAATACCTACCACTTCTTGGAATTCAGGTTGAGGAACTGAGATGGACATGGATGTTATTTGATCTTCTAGGGGTTGTCTCAAGGTATATTCTACTCCCAATTAGGCTTTGAGTATCACATGTAACTGGACCCAAGAGAAGATAAATAACATTGGGTGAATTTGATACCAAGACAACCTAGATGAAGAGGGGTGTGTGTGTGTGTGTGTGTGTGTGTGTGTGTGTGTGTGTGTGTGTGTGTGTGTGTATGATACCAGGGAAATCTTCATCTCTTGATGCCAGAGACAAATAAAAACAGAACAATGTATGGAAGGGAACCATATTTGTTCCATTTTACAATGTCAATATGATAGTCCAATGGGTAGTTTGCTGTCCCTTCATCTAAGGATTCGTGAGAAGATCCAGGAATCACTGATACCTCATTCTGGTTAATACTTCTAACTACTCAAAGGCTCATGACATAAGCTATCCTTCCATAATTAACTATACAGTTTGGAGAAATAATTTGTGAAATGTCCATTAATCATTAAAAAGTGAAAGTGTTTTGACTTTTTTTTTGCTAAAGAGGGAATTAATTTCTAAACAATTAGCAGGATTTAGAAATTACATAATATGCTTGGAGGGTCATAGTATGTTTTATAATCGTGGGCTTTTAAAATTTTATAATATAACCTGATCAACTTAGGGAAATTGTTGTTGAATTAATCTGTAGTTATTTGTTTTGTCTTTTATGATATTGCTCTTCTTCCATTTGTGGAAGGAGTTTCCTCACCAAGTCTTCCCTACAGCAGTGAAATCACAAGCACAAAATAAAGTGAAAAACAATTTATAGGCAGTAAAGATAAAATGAAACTGCATATACATTGAATAATACATATATTCATACTCATATACATACATATATGCACATGTAAATATTAGCTACTATTAATATTTATTATTAGGCAAAGCTACGCAAAAAGCATGTACTAAGCAGTTAATTTGTGCCAGTAACTTTGGGTACAAATACAAATAAAAGCATAGCCCCTGTCCTCAAGGAGCTTACATTCTAATGAGGGAAGATAATGAATAAAAGGGGGCTGAAAAGCAAGATGAGTGGGATGTAAGGATAATGTAAAGAATTAATTGTTATTTGAGGTTTTTATGACCCCATCTTTTGGCTAAACCTCAGCGCAGGCACCGGCCTGGGGCTCCACAAACTGCATGGTGCTCCACCCACTCATAGCTGTTGCCATGGCACTGGCACCTCATGTCATCACCACTCGCTGACGCCTACATGGGCCTGGAAAAATTATAATGATTGGAAGCCTAGTGAGGGCAGTCATGTGACTGTCAGAGTGGCCAGTCAATTGGCTGGGGGCTGTGTGTGGTCAGCCTGGGGTCTGCTGGAAAGAAGTGAGGTTTTCTGCCATTCTAGCTTGAAGCTGGAAGGTGATAGGACTCTGCTGTGTATTCTCAGCTAATTCCTGGGTGGTGATGTTGTTCAGGTTGTATAATTTCCCTTTTCCCCATTTTATTTCCTTTCCCTTGATCCTACTGATCCTGTTTGTGTTTTTTAAGTTCGTTCTTGTTAAATAAATCCTGCTCTATTTTGAGGGAGGTTGCTGGTCTCCGTCCTTGCCGCAATATTGTGGCGAGCCGTCTGGCTAACACTCCCCAATTAAAAATGGGTCCCTACAGTTTTGGAGAGCCCCCCAGGAGTTGATTAACCTAGCGATTTCTTTAACATGCCCCGCCCCCACCTCCACCTTATTTGGCCATGAGCTAACCTGAGGGACCCTCTTGCCCCTCCCCCATTGCGCCCTTAGGCAATCTCTCTTGCTCTTATAAAACCTTAGCTTTTATCTTGCTGATCAGAGAAAAGTCAGTCCATTTTAAACTCCACCATGATTGAATATTTGGCTCCCCCCTTGTATATTCTAATTGGCATCTTTTGGGATAGCATATTGTCCCAATTTAAACTATTGGCCTGCTCAGTACTTATTCATAGCATTACTGGTTTCCTCCTCATAAACACAGTAAAAAAATCTTTGGAACAATGGTATGGGAGAGTTTATCGTTCTCACTGAGCACATATTCAATATTACTGGAAGCATTACAACTAAATTCGAACTTTACTATACTACTATAATCATAGCTCAAATGGCTATAATTTTTATTCTTGTTATTGTCATTATTGCAAAGTGGTATTTTTTTCCCAAAAAAGCTGTAAAGAGAGGAAGGGATATGACCATAGTAGAGCACGTGTTCAGAGGGATACCAGAAAAGCTCCCTCTATTGGAGGTGACCTGAGTTCAGAAACACATTTAGACCAGTCTTTAGAATCAGATCAACAGAAATTGCTTCTCCTGCAGGATGTTACAGACCATATCCACAGAGGAGCACAGTGTAAAACATATAGCTCATTCAGTCCAAAGGATCTGAGTGCATGGAAGAAACTAATGCCTAGGTTTGATCAGAATCCAAAGTCAGTAATTTCTCAGTTAAGGTCTATATTTAATACACACCAACCCCAATATCTTTCATAAGAGCATGGTGTTGAAGTCCAGAAAGTCAGAAAAGTCACAGAAGACTGGATGCTCAGATCCTTCCTTGAAATAGAGAAACCCAGTAGAACTTACCAATGGGAAAAGGGGATTGGCATGACAGAAGAATGTGTGTGGGAGAATAGTTATTCCAGGTGAAGAGACTCCAGGTGTTGATGGAAATTCCAAGGAGACTCCAGGTGAGATATGGTGTGAAGTCTGAAAAATGAGAAGCACAGGTAAGAAGGACATAATTATCATTTATTATTATTGTTTTTGTTATTTAGTCATGTAAAACTCTTGTGACTAAATTTGGGATTTTCGTGGCAAAGATATTTTGCCATTTCCTTCTCCAGGTCATTTTAGAGATGAGGAAATTGAGGCAAACAGGGTTAAGTGACTTTCCCAGGGTCACATAGCTAATAAGTGTGTGAGGACAAATTTGAACTCAGAAATATGAGCCTTCCTGACTCTAGACCCAGTACTCTATTCACTTCACCACTTAGCTGTCACATTATTATTGTTATTCAGGAATATAACTTGGAAGTTTTGCACCTTGGACAAGTATCAAAAACTACATTCCAAATCAAGTGACATGAAATGTGTTCTCAGTTGAAAGATTTGGGGATAGTTTAGTATACAGCCCATCATGTGGGGGACAGAGAACCTTGAGGTACTCATATAAAGCAGAGGTCACTACCAAGTGGGACGTTAAAGGAAACCAAGTGTAGCAGGAAGAGTTGCTCATCCCAACCCACTTTCCCATTTCAACAATTCTCAATAACATATAGCCTATTGTTTCAACATTGCTGAAGGAGTACAAGTGTTACTCCTGCCCAGAAGAAAAATCCCAATTACTCTAATTCTGTCTCTGGGGCCAGCTTGGTGTCTCAGTGCATAAAGTGCCAGTCTTGGAGTCAGGAAGACTCATCTTTCTGAGTTCAAATATGTCCATTGACACTGACTAGCTGTGTGACCTTAACCCTATTTGCTTCACTTTCTTCATTTGTAAAATGTGCTGGAGAAGGAAATGGCAAAGCATCCTTGATAAGAAAACCCCAAATGGGAGTCAGACACGACTGAAAAATAAATATAAAACAACAGCTAAGTTCTTTCTCTATTTTACCTATATCTGTGATAGGAGGTTAAAGAAAAATATAGATCATTTTTGACTGGGGGCATTTGAGAATAAGTTGACATTTGAACTGAGTTTTGAAGGAAGCCTAATCTTTTGTCCAGTGGAGATTGGGCAGAAGAGGATATTCCAGGTATAAGGAATAGCAAAAGCAAAAGTAAGAATGGGGGAAAAGGGCAGGGTATTTACAGTCTGAAGAGTTTGAGTTGGAAGATAGAATCCAATAGAATGTAGTCTCTCCTTGAGGTCAAATACCATGTTTGTTTTGTCTTTGAATCCACAGCTCCTAGCATAGTGTGTGACATCAAATAGGAACTTCAGGTCTTCTTGAATGACTTGTTGAATGAGTATTTATTAATGTAAGATGACTTTATAGAGATACAATGATCTCAGATAGCAGAATGTCTTGAAGACTAAAGGGTATTTACTTTGGTCTGTAGAAAATAAGCAATTATTTCAAGGTTTGGGGACAACAGAGTGAAATAGCCCGATCTGTACATAAAGAAGGTTTATCCTGAAAATAATTATAAAGCAAAGATTCATAAGGCAGGGTCCACAGATGTATCTTTGAATTTATCACTTGTATTTTAATATAATTGGTTTTCTTGGTAATCTTATGAACTTTTAAAATGCATTTAAAAACATTATTCTGGAAAGGAGTCTATAAGCTCCTCCATACAACTAAAAGGGTCTATGACATTAAACAAAAAAAGTTTAATTAATCTGATCTAGTCTAAGCCCCTTCTTTTATAGAAGAGAAACTTTGGACTGAAAGAGAACTAAATGACCACTCTCCAACATTGTACAACTAATAAGAAGGACCAGGACTCTGTAGGGACCAATTTTAATTGGGGAGTGTTAGTTAGGCGGCTTGCTGCAATATTGGGGGGAGGAAGGAGACCAGCAGCCTCCCTCAAAACAGAGCAGGATTTACTTAACAGGAACGAACTTAAAAAACACAAACAGGATGAGTAGGATTATGGGAAAGGAAAGAAAATTGGGAACAGGGAAATTATACAACCTGAAAATACCACTGCCCAAGAATCAGCTGAGAACACACAGCAGCTTCCTGTCACCTTCTGGCTTCAAGTTAGAAAGGCGAAAAACCTCACTTCTTCCCAGCAGACCCCAGGCTGACCACACACAGCCCCTGGCCAATTGGTTGGCCACTCTGACAGTCACACGACTGCCCTCACTGGGCTTTCAATCATTATAATTTTTCCAGGCCCATGTAGGTGTCTGTGAGTGGTGATGATGTGAGGTGCCAGCACCATGGCAATGGCTACAATGAGTGGGTGGAGCACCATATGGTTTGTGGAGTCCCAGACCAGTGCACATGCCAAGGTTTTTAAAAAAATTCTAGCCAAAAAATGGGGTCATAAAAACATCAAATAACAATTCTTTATAACTCAAACTCATGTCTTCCACTAATACACTATTGTTAGAGTTGTGAACAGATCCAACCATTTTGGAGAGCAATTTGGAATTATGCCCAAAGGTTTATAAAACTGTGCATACCCTTTGATTCAGAAATACCACTGCTAGGTTTATATCCCAAGAAATCCCCCAAAAGAGAAAAAGACCTTTTTATACAAAAATATTTATATCAATTCTTTTTGTGATGGCTAAGAACTGGAAATCAAAGGGACATCCATCAATTGGAGAATGACTAAACAATCTGTGGTATATGATTGTAATGGAATATTATTGTGCTATAAGAAATGACAAGCAGGATGATTTCAGAAAGCCTGGAAAGACTTGCATGAACTGATGTATAGTGAATTGAGCAGAACCAAGAGAACATGGTGCACAGTGACAGCAATATTGTTTGATGAAGAACTATGAATGATTTAACTATTCTCAACAATACAATGATCTAAGACAATCCCAAAGGACTAATGATGAAACATACTATCCACCTCTAAAGAAAGAACTGATTTTGTCTAAACATAGACTGAACCATGCTATTTTTCACTTTCTTTCTTTTATTTTTCCCTTTTATTCACATTTTCTTATGAAAATGATGAACATGGTAATGTTTTACATAATTGCACATATATAACATATATACCTTAGGGATGGGTGAGTGGAGGAGGGGGAAAGGATGGATAGAATTTGGAACTCAGTATTCTATCAACTGCACCATCTAGCTGCCTCATTAAAATAAATGAATAAATCAATAAATATACACACATACATAAATATAATACGTATATATACATATATATATATACACACACACACACATATGTCTGTGTGTGTGTGTGTGTGTGTGTGTGTGTGTGTGTGTGTATACCCACACATATATATTTCCTAGGAAGGGTGTCTTCATCTTCACCAGACTTCCAAAAAGGTCTGTAGTAGCAAAATTTAAAAAAAGAAGAAGAACCCCTGGGGTAAAGTCAACAACTTCAGACACCAGATGGTTACTTTAATACCTCAAAAGATTAAACATTCCACTAATGGGAGTTTTTGCTTCCACCAAAGTAGATCACAACTATGCTTTAATAAATGGTTGTTTAGAGTATGCACTCCCTCTTCCTCTGCCCCTCCCCACAAATCATGACTTGGTGGCCAACCTTCTGGTGATGAACCTCTCTGGACCTAACTGGGCTTGTCTTTGGGCAAGAGACATTGTTGCCAGGGTTGTTCTTGAAGCCATTCCAGCTTGATAGGTAGGACCTGCCAGAGCTTATGCTCTCTTGGCATATCTTTGAAGAACCCAGGGCTACTTCCACACCAGGATGAAACATTGTAATGAGATTTTAGTTAAGGACAAAATAAATGCTTTAAATTAAGATGGGTATTTAGCAGTATTAAAAAAACAATCAAACAAAAACCCACCGCAAAGAAGACTAGGTGATAAACATACACATGCTTCCCACAAATCTAAAAAAGTAAATGGAATGAAAAATTAGATTAAAACTAAACCTCACTAAGTTGATTCAAATGTGAAAAATGAGTGTGAGTTACAGAATATTTTAAAAGAATTGCAAAATGTTTACCTTTCAGGTATATCCATTAACATTAGTGAGATTCTCAAAATGTTGTCTAGGTAAAGTCCTAACATAGAATAATGTGCAACTCTTATACAAATTGTATATATGTCCTCCGCAGCAGCTATTGTCTAATGATTTTTGAAGATATTCTGAGAAAAACGACTAACTCATCTAAAGCAGAAACAGATGGGCCAGAAAAAAAATTATATATATATATATATATATATATATATATATATATATATATATATATATATATATATATATATATATATATATATATATTTCCTTATTTTTTTGTTTTTGTTTTGTTTTTTGTTTTTTTTTTGCAGGGCAATGAGGGTTAAGTGACTTGCCCAGGGTCACACAGTTAGTACATGTCAAGTGTCTGAGGCCGGATTTGAGCTCAGGTCCTCCTGAATCCAGGGCCAGTGCTTTATCCACTGCACCACCTAGCTGCCCCCTTCGTTCTTTTTTTTTACAGAGGTACCTTATGGATGTGAAATATTGACTCTGCTGTCAGACTCAGAGAATATGTTGATTAGTTTTTCTGAACTTCCTCACAAATACATCTTTTTACATTTTTTAACAAAAAAATGTGGCTTTCTGGTTATACATACAAGTGATCTAAAAACAAAAGATATCAATATAAAATCAAGATATAAATAAAAAGTTAAAGAGATTTTTTTTAAAAGACAAAGATGAGACCTAGGCATATTGGTTTGAATAGGGGAAATGACTGAAAGGGTTTCATATTTATGGCATTTTTAGTGAGACAATCTGGGGCTTGAAAAAATGGAACCTTGCTGAAAGAGTTCAGTGCCTCTATCTGCAGTCAATGTGACACCTAGCTCTAGACAACCCAGAGTCAACAGAAGGAGTTACTCCATAATTCCTTCATTGTTTAATGAAAGTCACTAGGCCTTTGGTTTCCTAGAGGCATAGAATGTTGAGTTTAGAAATAATCTTGGGACATCCAGTGCCAAGATGGCAGAATGAGTAAGGAACCCTCTGGACCTCTCCCAAATTTCCCCTGCAGACAAATAGAAGACTGCCTCTGGATCATTTCAGGAGCAGAGAAACAGCTTACCAGCCTGGCAAGAAAGGTCTGTGTCACCTGGGTGGGAGGGAAGTGATGTCTAAGAGTAGTAGTAGTAGCAGCAGTATCAGCAACAGCAGCAGGAGGAGCTGGGCTCACAGTAGGAAGCCCGAAGCAGGGCTCTGAGCCTGGGGCAAAGCAACAGTGAGGTTCCTGCAAACCAGCAGCCCCCTGGACAAGTGAGTAGTTTGGGAAGCACAGGAAGAGCCCTTGCCAGCCACCCCATCCCCAGTGCAGACCAGCAGGGAGTCCTTGACCCCACTATTGATCAGTAGTAAGCCCTGACCAAGGCTGGCCAATAGCTTGATACTGTCTCTGGGCCTACCAGCAGATAGACTCTTTTTCCATAGCAAACCAGCAGAAGGGGCTCCAACCCTCAGGCAGTTCTGCAACAAAATTACTCCTCCAGGGCCTATGGGCAGAGTGACTGTTACCATAGCAACCTGGGTGTGTGGGTGTGTGTGGGGAGGCACATTTGGGCAGATTTGCAAATTACTCCTCCAGGATCTACTAGCAGAAAGGTCCTGTTAACATAGTAACCCAGGAGTAGAGCACCACCACTGGGGCAAACCAGCAACAAGGTCCCTTTTCCAGGGCCAGCCACCAGAAAGACTTTTTTAACTTTTGCAACCCAACAGCAGGGAACCACCCCAGGAGAAAGTTAGTTCACACCCAGGGAGGCCAAAAGGGAGAGCTAGTTCCCCCATACAAGTGACAAGGGAAGATTACAGAGAAAGCAAGTTGCTAAGCCCTGAAGCAAAGTGAAAACCACCAAACAGTAAGACCCAAAACATCAGCACAAAAACTTGGGACAATATAAGAATAGAGCCCAACTCTCTCATAAAAACACCAAGTAACAAAACAAAATTTAAAAAGAGCATAAAAATGAACAAGAAACCAAAGGAAAAAAGTTAGACTATAGAAAGTTACTATGAGGAGGGAATGAGAAAAATTTGAAATTAAAAATCTTATAAAAACAAATGTTGAAAACTATCTCTACATGTAACTGGAAAATAATAAAATACTTTTATAAATTAAAAAAGAAAGTTACTATGGTGATAGGGAAGATTAAGTCATAAACTTAGAGGAGGACAACAGTGGGGAAAAAATGGCTACAGGTGTAACTTTCAAGAAAATGTAAATTGGTCTCAATGCCAAAAAGAATTCCTAGAAAAGCTTAAAAAGGAGTTTAAAGAGGAAATTAGAGAAGTAGAAGAAAAACTTGGAAAAGAAAAGAAAGTAATGCAAGAGATCCATGAAAAAAGAGTTAATAGCATGGGAAAAGATAAATTTACTGAGAAAGAAAAATTTACTGAGGAAAATAACTGCCTAAAAATCAGAATTAGCAAAATGGAAAATGAGTACAAAATGTCACTGAAGAAAATAATTCTTTAAAAATTAGATTTGAAAAATGGAAACTAATGACTCTATGAGACATCAAGATATAACACAAAATTTAAAGAAAGTAGAAGAAAATGTGAAATTTCTTATTGGAATAAACAACTGACCTATAAAATTATAAAGAATTAATTGTTGGGGACAGCTAGGTGACTCAGTGGATAGAGCACTGGCCCTGGATTCAGGAGGACCTGAGTGAGTTCAAATCTAGTCTCAAACACTTGACACTTACTAAGCTGTGTGACCCTGGTCAAGTCACTTAACCCCAATTGCCTCACTAAAAAAAAAAAAAAAAGAAGAATTAATTGTTATTTGAAGTTTTTATGACCCCATCTTCTTTTGGCTAGAATGTAAAAATCCCTGGCATGCGCACTGGCCTAGGGCTCAGGTGCAGTGCCTCTGCAAATGGCACAGTGCTCCACCCACTGGTTGTAGCCATCACCATGGTGCTAGCACCTCACGTCATTACCACTTGACAATGCCTACATGGGCCTAGCAAAATCATAATGACTGGAAGCCCAGTGAAGGAAGTTATGTGACTGTCATTCAGGGCTGCCAGCCAATTGGCTTAGGGCTATGTGTGGTCAGCCCTACGTCTGCTAGGAAGAAGAAGGGAAGAGATTCGCAATTCTAGCTTGAAGCTGGAAGGCGACAGGATGCTTCTGTGTGTTCTCAGCTGATTCCTGGGTGGTGTTGTTATTCAGGTTGTATCTTTTTCCCTTCCCCCATTTTATTTCCTTTCCCTTAATTCTACTGATCTTGCTTGTGTTTTTAAGTTCATTCTTGTTAATTAAGTTAATTCTTGTTAATTGTCCTGTTCTGTTTTTGAGGGAGGCTGTTGGTCTCCTTCCTTGCCCCAATATTGCTGGGAGCTAACACACCCCAATTAAAAATTGGTCCATACAAAATAGATCCAGAAGAGATAGTAAAAAAATTATTGGACTACCTGAAAGCCATGATTAAAAAAAAAAAAAGCCTTGACAATATCTTTCAAGAAATTTTCAAGGAAAACTGCCCTGATATATTAAAACCAGAGGGTAAAATAGAAATTAAAAGAGTCCACTGATTACTGCCTGAAAGAGATCCCAAAATGAAAATTCCCAGTAACATCATAGACAAATTTCAAAGCTTACAGATCAAGGAGAAAGTATTCTAAGGAGCCAAAAAAACCCAATTCAAATATTGTGGAGCCACAGTCAGAATTGCACAAGATTTGGCAGGTTCTACATTAAAGAAATTCAGGGCTTGGAAGATGACATATCAGAAGGCAAAGGAGTTAGGTTTACAACCAAGAATAACCTACCTAGAAAAATTGAATATAACCTTTCAGGGGGGAAATGGATATTTAATGAAATAGAGGACATTCAAGCATTTCTAATTAAAAGGACAGAGTTCAACAAAAAAAAATGATTTAGGATTTAAGAGAAACATAAAAATGTAAACAAAAATAAAATTAAAAATAACAATGTAAGAAATTTAATAAGGTTAAACTGTTTATATTTCTATATGATAGGATACTATTTGTAAGTCTTAAGAACTTTATAATAAGAGCAATTAGAAGGAGTATATGTAGGCAGAAGATGTGGTTATAAGGTGACATTGATAGGACTATAATATTTGTACGTCAACAACTTTATTATAAGAGTAATTAGAGGGGACAGTTAGGTGGCACAGTGGATAAAGCACCGGCCCTGGATTCAGAAGGACCTGAGTTCAAATCGGGCCTCAGACACTTGACACTTACTAGCTGTGTGACCCTGAGCAAGTCACTTAACCCTCACTGCCCCACAAAAATAACAAACAAATAAATAAATAAGAGTAATTATAAGGAGTATATTTAGACAGAGGGTGTGATTATAAGGTGACATTGATAGGATGATACCCCCCAAAATAAAATAAAGGTGTAAGAAAGAAATTACATTGAAGAAGGAGGGGGGGATTGAATGGGGTAAACTGTCCCACAAAAAAAGAGGCATGAAAGAACTATTATAATGAAGGGGAGGATGGAGGCATGGCTGGGAAAGATTAAACCTTAAACTCATCAAAGTTGGCTCAAAGGGGGAATAACGTATCAACTCAGTTGGATATAGATATCTATCTTACCTTACATGGAAACAAAAAATGGATGAGGATAATAAAAGGGAGAAGAAGGGACTGATACAAGGGAGGGGATGTGGGGGAAGGTGGTGATCAGAAGTAAAACATTTGTGAGGAGGGAATGGATGGCGTGGAGTAAGAGTGGGCAGGATAAACAAACAAAAAATAACATGGAGGGATAAACAGTTATCATAACTATAAATGGAAATGGAATGAACTAATCCATTAAATGGAAGTGGATAGCAGAATGGAATATAAACCAAAATTCTACAAGAAATTGTTTACAAGAAACATATCTGAAGCAGAAAGATACACGCAGGGTAAATATAAGGGCCTGGAACAAAATCTATTATGCTTCAGTTGAAGCAAAGAAAGCAGGGATAGCAGTCATGATTTCAGACATAGCAAAAGCAAAAATGGATTTAGTTAAAAGAGATGAAGAAAGAAATTGTATCTTGCTAAAAGGTTCCATAGACAATGAAGTCATATCAACACTTAACAAATATGCACCAAATTGTATAGCATCTAAATTTTTGAAGAGGATGATGAATGAGTTACAGGAAGGGGGGAGGGGGGGGAATAAATAATAAAACTATTCTAGTGAAGGACCTTAACCTTCCCCTCTCAGAACTTGAAATATGTAACCAAAAAAAAAAAACCCAACAACAACAAGAAGAAAGAAGTTAAGGAAATGAATAAAATTCTGGAAAAGTTAGGTATAGATCTCTGGAGAAAACTGAATGGGAATAGAAAGGAATATATCTTCTTCTTAGCAATACATGGAATCTACACAAAAATTGACCATGTATTAGGGCATTATAAACCTCATAACTAGATGCAACAAAGCAGAAATAGTAAACACATCCTTTTCAGATCATAATGAAATACAAATTACATTCAATAATGGACAATTGAAAGAGAGATTAAATCAACTGGAAATTAAATAATCTCATCCTAAAAAAGTCAAGTGAATCAAAGAACAAATTATAGAAACAATCTGTGGCGAGTAAAACTATATGTGGTTACCCTATATCTATCTCAAGTGTAGGAACAATTAGCTGGGGTTTTTCATATATTTGTTACTTAGAAATTAGAGGCTACTGCACCAGTTTGGGGACATTAAAGTAGATTAAATATAAGTAAAGAGAGCACACATGGCTCTGAAGGATAGGAAAGCCTAGCTAGGAAATAGAAGAGAGAGATGAGAGAAAATGGGGAACCCTAGAGGGCTGTGTCTCCTCTCACCTAGTTCCCCAGCCAAAAGAGAGTGAGTGTCTGTGAAAGCTTGATGGGGGCAGGAGTAGAGACCACCCATACACTTTGTTCAAAGCTAATTGGGTAGTATCACTCAAATCTATTGGTTCACTGGATTTGAGGGTGGTGTGGCCCAGTGGTGCTGAGGTCAGAGCCCAGAGACCAGATCCTCTGGTGGGAACAAGGCTTTCAAGTAGGTGTAGTTTTGAGTGACTCTGGGCTGACCTTAAGAAAGGTCAAGCCTGACTCTCTTGGGGGGAGGGGGGCTGGAAATCCCAAAACCGCTATTATTAATAATTTTCTCACAAATTGATGATTTCATTTAAGCAAATGACAGTGACGAGACAACATATCAAAATTTATGGGATGCAGTCAAAGCATTACTTAGGAAAGATTTTATATCCCTAACTGCTTACATCAATAAAATAAAGATAAAGCAGATCAATAAATTGAACACGCAGCTAAAAAAAACTAGCAAATGGACAAATTAAATATCTCCAATTTAACACCAAGTTGGAAATCCTAAAAATCAACAGAAATTAATAAAATTCAAAGTAAGAAAAACCTTGAATTAATAAATAAAACTAGAAGCTGCTTTTATGAAAAAAAACAATAAAATAGATAAACAATGTGTTAATTTGATCAAAAAAAGGAAAGAAGAAAACCAAATGACTAAATGTGTTGTTTTAATTACTAAAAATGAAAAGGGTGAACTCACCAATGAAGAAATAATTAAGATGATTATTAGAAACTATTTTGCCCAATTACATGCCAATAAATTTGACAATCTAAATGAAATGGATGAATAATTACAAAAATATAAATTACCCAGATTAATAGAAGAAGAAATGAAATACTTAAATAACTCAATTTTAGAAAAATAATTCGAATAAGCCATCAATGAACTTTTTAAGAAAAAATCCCCAGGATCATGATTTACACATAAAAGTTGATACTATAAGCAAATTAAAAGAGCATGGAATAGTTTATCTGTCAGATTTAAGGACAGAGGAAGAATGCAGGACCAAAGAAGACATAGAGAGCAAAACAAAATGTAAAATAGATTATTTTTGATTATATAAAATTAAAAAGCTTTTGCACAAATAAAACTAATGTAAGCAAGATTATAAGGGAAGCAGAAAACTGGGAGTTTTTGAAACAAATATCTCTGATAAATGCCTTATTTCTCAAATATATAGAGAACTGGTTCAAAGTTATAAAGATATATGTCATTCATCAATTGATAAATGGTCAAAGGACATGAACAGGCAGTTTTCAGAAAAAGAAATCAAAGACATCTATAATCATGAAAAAATGCTCTAGATCGCTATTGATCAGAGAAATGCAAATTAAAACAACTCTGAAGTATCACCTCATATCCTCTCAGAGTGGTAAATATAACAAAAAAAGAAAATATTGGATCTTGGAGAGGGTGTGGGAAAACTGGGATGCTAATCCACTCTTGGTGGAGTTGTGAACTGATCCAACCATTCTGGAGAGCAATTTGGAATTATGCCCAAAGGGCTATGGAACTATGCATACCCGTTGATCCAGCAATACCACTGCTAGGTTTGTATCCTAAAGACATCCTAAAAAAGAGAAAAAAAGATTTATTTGAACAAAAATTTTTATAGCACCTCTTTTTTGCGATGGTTAAGAATTGGAAATCAAAGGAATGCCTATCAATCAGGGAATGGCTAAAAAAGCTGTGGTATATGATTGTGATGGAATATTATTGTGCTCTAAGAAATGACAAGCAGGATGATTTCAGAAAGTCCTGGAAAGACTTCTATGAACTGATGTATAGGATATTGCAGAAGCAAGAGAATATTGTGCAGTGACAGCATTATTGTTTGATGAAGAATTGTGAATGATTTAACTATTCTCAATAATACAATGATCTAAGACAATTCTAAAGGACTAATGATAAAGCATACTCCACCTCCAAAGAAAGAACTGATTTTGACTAAACAGACTGAAGCAGGCTATTTTTCCCTTTCATTGTTTTCCTTCTATTTGATTTTTTTCTTATAAAAAAGGACTAATATGATAATTTTTTACATAACTGCACATGTATAATCTATATCTAATTGCTTACACCTCAGGGAGGTGGGAGTAGAGGTAGTGAAGGAGGCATTAAAATGTGGAATCCAAAATTTTAAATAAAAATGCTTATTATTTTTTTTTAAAAGAAATAACCTTGTTGGTCATCTCATCTGACCCCTTCATTCTGCAAATGCAAGTAATAATAATAATAATTAGGTTGTCAACAGTACATAGTTGCCTTGGCAAAAAACTACCTGAGAATTTTGGGAATATATTCTAAGTTGTTCTATCTGCCCTTAAAAAACAAAACAACAAAAATCAAAGTTAATATGGATTTCTCCTCCACCCCCAGTATTGAGAATAAATACTTCACTGAAACAGGAATCAAAATCTGGGGCAGCTAGGTGGCGCAGTGGATAGAGCACCGGCCCTGGAGTCAGGAGTACCTGAGTTCAAATCCAGCCTCAGACATTTAACACTTACTAGCTGTGTGACCCTGGGCAAGTCACTTAACCCCAATTGCCTCACTAAAAAAAAAACAAAAAAAAAAACCTAAAAACTAAAAACTAAAAACAAAAAATCTAAATTCTAGTCCTGACTGACACAATCTTGGGTGAGTCACTTGACCCCTGGGGATCTCAGTTCCTTTTGAGGGAAGTGGATCAAACAGTCTCTCAAGTCCCTTCCAGTTCTACCAATCTTCTTCAAATTTTTGGTTACTTCCACCTCTTGGATAATGAGTTCCATATGCTTACTACCTGCTGTGAAAAGTAGGACTTTCTTTTTATTAATGTTGAAAAGTGTCTCCTTTTAGGTTCAAAAGCCACATGAAATGCTCTTTTCTCTGTACATGGAATTTTGTAAACAAACATAACTTGTTTCAAAATCAAAGTCAGGCATCTACCTTGCAACAAAATTCATTGACTTGCAGAATTTAAAATCTATAAATAATCATAGGGATCTTCTTGTTCAATATCTTTATTTTGCAGTTTATAAAATGAAGCGAGAGGGAGACTGGATGATTTACCTAAGGTCACCTTAGACCAATTGCTGTTTGTACTTCATCAAGCCCAATAGAATATAAACTCTTTGAGGGACAGGGAACCTTGTCATACTTGTGGTTGGCATTTTTTGTTTCCTTTTTTTCTTTGTATCTCTAACACATTATGTAGAGTCTGCTATATGCTAATCATTCAATACATGCTTTTTGAATGGCGTTGAATTTATAACTTCAAATGGTCAATGGCCATTGCCTCTAGTAAGAGCAGAGTTTTGACTGATAATCCTTGGAATTTGTCCTTAATAAAAATGAATTATATTGGAAAACAATTCTACTAGGAACTTTAATGACCGGACTCTGCATTATTGTTTTCTCCCTTTAGTATTAAAATAGGTTTAAATCTTTTAATTACATTTTAAATATTTATATTTTAAATATATGTGTAAATACCCATTAAGACTCTCAAACAGAACTTTCAGAGCTGTACAATGCAGTACTTTTTTTTGAATAGTAAATAGATGCTCCTAAGCACATATTTCCATGATTCTCTAGGATGCCTAAATTTGGGGATGTGACTGCATTCTTTGCAAAAACAGAAAGAACTCAAAGATTCTGCTCATGATGCTAATGTTATTTTCTAAATGGCTTTTTAGTCATATTATAGGGCATTTTAGCCTCTAACATTATAGCTCTGGGGTTCTGTGTTTTGATGGTTGGATCTATTTGTGAAAATACTGATTATACCATCCTGGGAAATCAATCAGATGGTGGTGGGCATCACAGTTAGTAGAGGTATCAGTGTAGATGGTAATTGCAGAGTTTGGTTTAAAGAGTGAAGTATTGGAAGGGGATTTAGATATTAACAACAACAACAACAGTGAAAACAGGATTATAGAAACCTGATAAAGTTCTTGGAAATCATCTAGTCAGTAATTCTTAACCTGCGGTCTATAAATGTGTATTTTAAAATTATTTTGATAACTTTTAGTCAACTAGCATTTATTACACACCTACTTTGTGCCAGACATTGTGCTAGGTGCCAGTGGGGTAGGTGGCTCAATGGATGGAATACTGCACCTGGAATAAGGAAGATATAAGTTCACATTCAGCTTCACTGTGTGACCCTCAGCAAGTCAAACTCTGTTTGACTCAGTTTCCTCAACCGTAAAATGGTAGTAATAATAGTATCTACTACACGTCGTTGTTGTGAGGATCAAATGAGATAGTCTTTGTAAAGTATACAGCAAACCTTAAAGAGCTATATACATACTACCTGTTATTTTTAATTTCCTTTTAAATCCGATGTATTTCATTTTATGTATGTAAAAACATTATTCTGAGAAGGGGTCCCTTGGCTTTGTTATGCCACCAAAGGGGTCTGTGGCACACAAAAAAAAGGTTAAGAAGCCCTATCTATTTAACACTCTGAAGGTGTGGCTACCATTTGTACATACAGTGGTTTTGCTCATATAGATATTCTGGTGGTCCCATGTTAGAGAAGTAGCGATCCTAACTTTAAACTACCTCCTTTCATCCTAATAGCTAAAGAGCCCAGACTTCCCAGTCTTCATGAGGAAATTAACTAGCCATAACCTTTGACTAGTGACTACTGGGCTTTGATGAAGCCAGAAAGAAGATGTTCAAAGAAGATGGAAGAAGATTGAAATATGAGAGCTTTGGGGCATTTTTTAAGGTCTAGAATTTTCTAAGTGAGGGCTAAGTTTTGCTACTTCTCCATCTCTTATTTTTTTACTTTTTGACAAACTAAAGTGACATAGGATTCTAGAAACATCGACTTATGAAGGCAACTTTAGAGAGAAGTTAATCTAATTCTTTCAGATAAGGAAATTGAGGATTAGGGAGGTTAAATCTAGATGGTGTTAGAGAAATCTGTGAAGCTGATCACAGTTCACAAGGAAGTCTCCCTTACTATCACAGTGATTTCTGTATAAAGGTAATTTGTTCACTATTAGGTACATTTTCATTTCTGATTAAATTATAGCTACTGACAATAACTGCTTCTCTAGCTAATGACAAGCATCCTTCAATATTCACTTCCCTAATGAGAAATTCCAAAATAGTTCATATAAGCCTTATTCATTTATGCATCAAATATTTATTTTCCAAACTTTACAAATGGATCTTCTACTCCTTCAAATGGTACAGATTGCAATATGTCCTCATCTTTTCTCTCTATGTGACATATCTTCCCAGAGAATCTACTCCCAAAATTGTGGGGCACAAATTTCCTTTAGATCTATCAACATCCATACTATATAAGCCTTTTTCAGTCCAACCTGATCCCACACTGGGTCTAAGTTCCCAGAGAAAGAGACCACCACCACACGATTACATTCAAACTCTAGCAGAGGCCTAAGAATAACCCTGTTGAAAATTATTTTTTTCAATCCACTGATCTAGCTCTGGAGATTTCATTCAATCTGTTTTCTATCTAAATAATAAACCACTCACAAAGTTCTTTGTCCACATAGTGCATGGTATTTTTACAACTAACTACTCATAATAATAAAACTTTCAGATCTTAAGCACAACCATTTATTAAATAATGAAAAATAGATACAACCATTATAGATATCAATATATTAAAGTAAATCCATAAGTAATAAAATATATCACAATACATATGTAAACTCAAATCATGCTCTCCTATCAAGACACTCAATATCTGTAGTGAAGAGTGGTCATATGCTTAGAGGAACCTGTCAGGGAAGTACATGAGGCAGGAAAACTCTTATGCTTAGGGTAATCCACAACTCATGACTGCAGGTTCTGGTGTTATTGGTCCATTCAGGAATGTCTGCACCACAGGAAACTGCTTTTCTTCTCACTGCTTGACTCTTGATCCTCACCATCCCAGCTGGGGAAATTGCCTTCTCTTCTTTAGTACAACATGGCCTTTATAAGCTCTCTGAATTGCCTAACATCCATAAAAGTGCATTAAGAAGGTGTTAGCTCTTAATGTGAATAGCAATTCTCTTTAATTTAGAGAACGACAAAGCTCATCAAACTGGGTTATAAAAACCAACTTAGCTAGTTATTCACTCTCACAGATACAGTGTTATCCAATCAGAATGGAACCCACAAGAACACAGTTCAGATTCACTCCTTAAACTTGCTCATCAGGATACCATAGCAATGCCCCCCCCCCAAATTAATAATAATAATAATAATACATTTTTTTAAAAGCCTCTGCTTTCTTTTATCAGTCAGAGATGGCAGTAGAGAGCAACAAATCCTTAGAAAAAAATCTTCATCCTTCTCTAACTCAAGGTGGTACTGAATTCAAAAGCCATCCCTGGAATTCTTGGCCAATGATATCAGTTCTATAGCAGAACAGTTAGGAATCACTCAGCTGAAGTCTTCTCTCAACTGCTTCATCTTATCCAGTTTCTATATTTTTTCCATTCTAAATCTATAAGGAAAGAGTGTAAGGGACCCCATATATAGAGGGGCCCACATGTGGCGAGAGGACAAAATCCAGAGAGAATACTGTCCTTGTGTAGCTCAAAGGGAAGCAGAATAGACATCTCTAGTCTCTTCTCCCCCCACCCTTCTTCAAAGAAGACTTTCGTTGCTCCTAGAAGTTGCTCCTAGAAGTTGGGGTCAAAGGCCATGCTGCATTTCTCAGAGAAGTGGGCTACTAGGCTAGATGCATATCCAATTGCTCCTTTAAATATTGTTTTGTGTAGGAGATAACATCAGGTTCCATCTAACTTTTGATAATTCTGTCATTTTGGCAGAGAAAGGGGACCCCAAGCTCTAAATCCAATGTTTGACCCCTTTCCCACCTAATACTATCACAATGAACACACACAAAGCAAATAGTGAAGAAGCTCATTTATACAAATTGTAGCAAAACAGTAATCAGAGAAGTTAAACATAGGAGGATATATACCAGATAATACAGAACAGAGGAGCTATCCCATTGGGATGACTCTGTTCAACCAAGAGAGTGTCCTGGATCTCATCCAAGGAGAAATTATCCAAAGTCTCCAGAGTAGTAAGTTGGCAATAGGGACATGATAGATACTGGCCACTCCTTTCATATATTCCCAGTCTTTTACCTCATCAATCTTAGTTGCAACTGTTAGTCTCTTCCATCTTCTCTCTTGAACCTGGAAGTTTTGCTTGGAGAGTCTCAGAAAGATATTGCCACTTGAAGAATCCCTAAAAGGGGACTTGCTGAGAACTGAAGCTCTAGCTCCTCACAAACTCCACCCAGTCCCTCACTCAGGGTCAGGCTTTCATCACCACAAATAAGGAGAGAGTCCCATACCAATGGACTTTGGTGCAGGGATTACATCTCCTATCATGTATTTAGTACCTTTAAGGAAAGGGATGCTGCTACCCATGTAACAGAGGTTAGATTGGAACCACCCCCAACATTTGGGGTGAGGGGAACATGTCCAATTCTGACTTCCCTGCTTCTAGCTGACCATATGGAGTTATGAATGCTGAAAGATGTGGACACACTAAAATAACAAAATATCCTTATTGGCCACTTAGCAGGGAAAGTTACTGACTCAGTGGATCATTAAAAGAAATAACCTACCCTCAGTTGCTTTCTTTTCCCATATTCAGATTATGCCAGGATTATTTTTTTTATCCATAAAGAAATGTAGGATGAAGTCCACCACCTTTTCCCAAACCCAAGAAGGGATGACAATGGCTTTCATGCAGCAGCTTGAGCAAGGAGGCTTGACTAGGCAAGCAGAAGCCTGGGCCGCTGACTGATTCTTTTGATTTGTGTTTTCTCGCCTGATCATTAGTAACCAAACCACAGTCCTGAGATGGACATGTGGTAACTTTGGGAGTTTGAGAGGTTTATGTGGGAAAGACATTTCTGTTAATTTTCCAGAAATCAAAGTGAGACTATAATTTGAAGAATTCAGCTTCTTTCCATTTCTGAAAACTGGGGAAAACATTTGCTCATTTCTAGTTCCATGCCATCCTAACTCATTCTCCAAGACCTTTCAAAATTCACTGAAAGCAGCCACAATGGTTAGGTTTTTCAATGCCATGAGCCAAGTGATTAGAACTCACTGATGGCAGCTCAGTGCTCTCTTACCGGCTCTTTCACTTATTTTGGTTTTTAACACTCTGTTAACCGTTTTTGTTCCGTCTTTCCCAGTATGAAATGTGACCTCTTTAGTAGAGCAAGAAATAAAATAAGAGCTGAATAGTTCTACCTATTCTTTGTCAAATATAATCACTGCCATATAGTTGTTGTTGTGATCAAATATGAGGAGAGACTGAAAGTAATTGGAAAAAACATTTAAAGAAGCTGACAAATACATAGTATTGTGTTTCAGCAATATTTGAATTAAAGCATGACATGGAGGAACATATATTATTATTGTTTTTGTGTGTGTCTGTGTATATGATGCTTGCTTTAGTTGAGATGTTCTGTCATCATATAATCACTGCTACCCTTTAGTAAATAACACTAATCATAGCTGGCATCCATTAAGGCTTATTAATCACTTTACATATGCTACCCTATTTGATCTTCACAATAACCTTATGAGGTAAGTGATATTTTAATCCCCATTTTATAGATAAGGATCTTGGGCTAAAATGGGTTAAGTGACTTTCTCAAGGTCACATAGCTAGTAGGTATCTTAGTATATATTTGAACTCAGGTCTTTCAAGGTTAACACTTTATCCACTTCACTACTTAGCTGTCTCCAAATAAATGAAATAATGTTTTAATTTCAAGTATATTTGAATTTCATTTATTTTCCATATATTTCACTCCAGGGATCTAAGATTGATCACCTCTTTCTTTTATTTAAATCTATAGCCACAACACAGGGTATTACTCAGACTTAAAAAAGATTACATTTTATGGTTGATGGTTTTGTAACTATCTCTAGATATTGATTGGTATTCAGACTTTAGATATGATAATCAAGATGGGTGATGAATAATATTTTGAACTCTGATTTGAATGTTAGTCTATTCAATCAATTTTAAAAGACTAGGAATTTAAAATAATTTTATTATTAAAATGAGTAACATTGAATTCTTCTGTTCTAATTTATAGCATCAGACTTTTTTGGGCAAAGATTTACTGATTATGGATTACTGATCTTCTTTAGCTTCTTAACTTATACTTTTTTTCCCAGTATGAATTTGGCCAAGAGAAATATTAACAAAAAGAAAAGAAAACTTTATAATTAAGCACATCTGAGCATGAAAGCTTTTTGGAAAGTTGAAATATGTAGCTGCAATTGAAAGCTCAGGCAAATTAACCGAGTGTGTGACAAAACTGTTCTTTTCATAATTCAGTTCAATTGTTTCCATTCACCTAAGCCCTTTTCTGCTACATAATGTTTTCACTTATTTATTCCTTACAGAATATCTAACTCAATATGGCACAAGGGCAGGCCGAACACTTGTGTATAAAATATAAAAAAAACCCATTAGAAACATTTTTTTTAAGCTTAAAGAAATCACCTATGTCCTTGGCAACTCATTAAATGGCCTAGGGGACATTTACATTCTATTCTTTGCAAATAGCTTTACCACTTTTTCAAACAGATGTTTACTCTAGTAGTTCTTTTTGTCCTTTTCTATAAAAGTGACAGGGGTAGGAGTGAGGCAAGAGAGACAGTGCCACTTACTTGTGTGACCCTGGGTAAATCTGTTTATTTCTCTGGCCCTCAGTTTCCTCATTCTTCAAATGAAGGTGTGAGAATAAACGGTCTATAAAATCCTTGGAATTTTTAAATTTATAATCTCTATGGGTCCCATTTTTCATTTTAAATACAGATATGTATAGCCTGTTCATGTTTGCTTATTTTCTTTTTTTCTTCACATTTTTAATTTACTTTCATTTAATTTCATTTCAATCAAAACATTTATTTTAGGGGCAGCTAGGTGGCACAGTGGATAAAGCACTGGCCTTGGATTCCGGAGGACCTGAGTTCAAATCCAGCTTCAGACACTTGACATTTAACTAGCTGTGTGACCCTGGGCAAGTCACTTAACCCTCATTGCCCTCAAAAAACAAAAAACAAAACAACAAAAAAACCCATTTATTTTATAACATTGCATGTATATGAAAATAATCTACTCTAACTAGCTTTATTTACCGGTCCATATTCTTCATCCTCATCTCAATGGCCCATTGGTTTATGTTTTGACTTCTGAAGCATTACTACAACAATTCTGATCTATATTTAGTTTTTGAAGTCATCTAAGGCATTAGGTTTTTTTTTACAGGTGTTTCTCATAGCTTTCTGTCCAAAAGGCTATACCAATAATTACTTTTTTTATATTGTAGGTTCATTAAAGCTAGTACCATATCATTTTTGGATCCTTTGTCTTCTTCATTGGGATCATCATGTTTACCTCCTCACCTCTAGAACCTTGGACTCTGCTCTGTCATATCTCACTTCTAAGGGGTAAGCGTTTGTCTGGTCTTACTAGGGCTAGGTCTCCAGGTCACTTCCTAGCCATCTCCATAGATTCTACACACCCAACTCCCTTTATAGTTCCCCTTTATGTACTGTTTTGCCCCATTAGAAAATGACTTTATCTGTTGTTCACAGAGGACACTTCATCTCCCATCTCTGTGTCTTTGTAGTACTTGCCATCCCCCCTACCTGGACGGAACTTCTTCCTTTTATTAGCCTCATAGACTTCTTTTTCTTTTTTAAAGATGAATTTGAGTCATGATCTTCTATAATAGTGGTGTTAAACTTTAATAGAAATGGGGCCAGGACTACTAATCCATATATAAGGATCCCCAAAGGAGACATATTGACTTAATTTTAAAATGTGGTATTATCTAATTTTATCATATTTTATTTATTTTGTTAAACATTTCTCCGTTATATTTTAATTTGTTTTGGCTATACTCAGGAGTGATGTGGGTAACATGCAACCTCTGGAACACATGTTTGACATATCTTTTCCACGTGAAGCCTTTCCCGATCCCCCAGATTGCTAGTGCCTTACCTCCCAAACTACCTTGAATTTAACAACTTAACATTTTAAAAACAATTTTGTATGTATATTTATTAACTTTATATTTATGATGTATATTTATATTTATGTATATGTGTATGTGCATGCATAAATCTATCTATCTATCTATCTATCATCTATCTATCTATCTATCTATCTATCTTGTGTTGTTTAAAATTTAAATTTTGGGTCCTAATCTCCCCCCCATCCCCCCCCCCCGCAGTCTTGGAGGGGAAGCTGGCTAAAATCACTGATAAATTCAGCAAGAGTTTAGGCTTTTAAAGATTTATATATATATATATATATATATATATATATATATATATATATATATATATATATATATATATATATATATATATATATATATATTACAAGTTAGTGAAGAGAGAGAGAGATTGAGAACAGATTCCTTATAGCATGGAAATCCTAGCTTATATCTAATTTGGTATAGGCAGAGAAAAAGAAATCAATTTCCTTTCCTAGTAGCCCATGTGACATCTCTCACCACCAAACTGATGTCCCGAACAACAAGGGGGATTCCTCTTCTCCCTCTCACCATGTGCCTCTTCCTCACCAAAAAAAAAGGTTCTTCTCTGAGCGAGTGTTCACTTCCTCGTTCATCTCTCCCTCCCGCAAGGGGAGGTCCTTCAAGCTGATTGGTTGAGAGTGGTCAGTAATATACCAACAGGTCCCTCAAGGCAGGCCAGGTGTGGCCTCCATCCAATCATCCTTAAGTTGGTACTTAGTCAGCTTCTCATTCTCACCCAATTCTAACAATACTAAATCAATCAGGTGGGGCCCCTGGGCATCTGCCAATTTTCATTATTTTATCACAATCTATCTACACACATACATGCATGTACTTATTTTCCCACATTAGAATATATGTTTATTCCCAGTAGGGGTTACTTTAGTTATAATTGCATCCCCAGTGCCTAACACATTTTTGTTGTTGTTCAGTCGCATCCATTTGTTCATGAACCTGTACAGGGCTTTCTTGGAAAAGATACTGGAATGGTTTGCCATTTCCTTCTCCAGTGTATAAGACAAGCAATGTATAAGAGGTTAAGTGACTTGTCCTGCATTACACTGCTAGTGTCTGAGGCCAGATTTGAACTCAGATCATTCTGACTCCAGGCCTAGCCCTTTATCTACTGATCCATCTAGCTCTCTCTAGTTTCTGGCACATGCTAGATGTGTAATCAATGTTTGTTGAATTAAATTGAATTGAAATGAAAGCAAATTCAAATGATTTCAGTTTTTCTCTCTTCCAGCAAATTCTTGCACAATATTCTTACTGTGGTATTCACATATAACATGATTTATTAGTAGTATCATTGTCCATCTGTTACCTAATATTCCTGCCTCTAGTCATGCTTTTTCCCCCTGTCCCTGGACATCCTGCATATCACCAGTTGATTACTTTTTCTAGGACCCTTATTTCCCTATGTCACTCCCTTGCTCCAAAATCCTTCAATATCTCCCTATTGTCAATAGTATCATTCCCCAAAATTATTTTTTGTAGAACTCTGGTATTACACATGATATGAATCAGAGATTTATGAGAACATATTGCTGCTAACAGCATTATCTCTTCTAAATATAGAATTTATATTAATATGTATACTAAAATAAGAGAAATATGAGGAGACTGGCATACACAGTGCTTGAGAAAAGCATGTGGGTCCATACAAATCTTAACCCTACATTCAGTTCAAAATTATAACATCCTCTATTTTAGAATGCATTGCCCCCTTGTCCTGTTGCAGTTTTGTCAAACCCCAACCCTGGGTTTTTTCCACCATCTACTTCTTAAATGAGCCTAGATGGAGCCAAATAAGTGTTCTAACTGGGGAATTTACAAATTGATATTATCTAAGTTTACCTGGGTCCTCACCACAGAAAGGTAAGGGAGGACTTCCTTCAGTCTTCACTTAGAACTAATAACCACTTCTCTGTAATTGATGCTCAGTCTTCTTCAGTGGCTTTTCTCAGCTTTTTCTTTCCTCAAGCTTACTGCCCTACCAATGCACACCCATCCCTAAAACTTCTCAGAAGAGGACCTAAAGGTCATTCATAATTCTCTTACTCAGATGATTATTCCTTCTCAATCTTTCTGCTTCATCACTATCAATATAATGTTTGATAACTGTTTTATTACCCATGGCTCTGCAGTAAGCCATATTCTCTTCTCTACTCTCAGTGATTAATCACCTTTAATAGGTCTAAATAGCATTTTGATACTGACAACTCCCATGTCTACATATGCAATCATAATATCCTTCCTGAGCTCCATAAGTTCATCAATTGATCATCAATTGCCTATTAGACAATTTTGAATGAATGTTCTATAGGAATTTTAAACCTAGCTTGTCCACAAACAAATTCATTATATATCTTTAAAACTCACTCCTCTTCATAATTATTCTCTTGTACAAGAGCATAACTATCCTCACAGTTACCCAAGTTCATTTGCTTTGAGTCATCCATGATTGTTCACTCTTCTTTGCTCTCCATCACCACTTAGTTGTCAAGTCTTGTCAATTCTACTTATATAAATCTTTTACACCATCCCATTCTTTCAACTCCCATGACCACCATCCTAGTTGAAGACTTATTGTTTCTCCTCTTTGCTTATATATGACCTTCCTAATATGTTTCCCTTCCTCTGGTATCCCTTTTCTCCAATGATTGCTCCTGCTAAAGAGGTTTTCCTAAAGCACAGCTCTGACTATATTAGTCTTTTACTCAATAAACTCTAGTGTCTCCCTATTAACTCTAGGATGAAATACAAAGCCTTTCACAGCCTGTCTCCAATCTTTTTTTCTAGCCTTATTATATTTCATTCCCCTTCATTCACTCTTTTTTTTTGGCGGTGCAATGAAGGTTAAGTGACTTGCCCAGGGTCACACAGCTAGTAAGTGTCAAGTGTCTGAGGCCAGATTTGAACTCAGGTCTTCCTGACTCCAGAGCTGGTACTTATCCACTGCACCACCTAGCTGCCCTGCAAGTGAATGTTTTGATTGCAACAGTGTTAATTTTTTTAACCTACTTCTAAAAACTAAAGGAAATAATATGCCAAAGGGTGGCAGATCAACATTGTTGTCAAAGAACTGGGTTTAACTTCTGCCTTTGACATAAACTAACTTTATGACCATGGGCATGTCATTTATTTATTTATTTAGTATAAATCTGCTTTATTGGCTCTTTTGACTTCCATCTATCATTATTCATCTATTCTCTATATGTTGGCATATATGAGGACTCATGTAGCCTTTCACTATTCCCATATGAGTACTTCATTGATATGTACTCATTGGGTCCACATTCCCAAATGTAAAGGTACCCTTTCTTCACTGTCCATATTCCTATATATGAGCATTGATATCCCCTCTGTTTACATGGATAGGAATAGTTCTATATCCTCTCACAGGGAAAGAAGCAGTGGAATCCTTTTAGTGACATGGAGAGAATATAGTAGAATTCTCATCTGTGAATATAGCAAGAGAATATAAGCACAGACCCACAAGAAAAGAGAGAATATGGATACAGAGAGGTGAGGAGAGAGTGAACATGTGAGTCCTGATATGCTTAAGAATAGAGAGAATGATTTCTAATGTTTATGAGGAGGTCTAAGTCATAGAAATTAATTTATAAAGAATAAATAAGTACATCTATATGGGTAAGAAGACATTGAGTACTGAGAGCCATAAATATGAATTTTCACAGATGAATATAGAGAATATACAATTTGAAATATAGTTCTATGCAAGACTACATCATAATATATATGTGTATGTATGAATGTATGTATGTACTCACACGAACACCATATGTGCCACTATAATGGGAGTCATTTAATGTTCACGTAGAGGAATGGTAGATTCCTCCCCTACATGAATATATAGATGACACATTTGAGCAACCGTGGATAGGAAAATACAATGGACAGAGGCATTTGAAGGGGGAGGGAAGACAGGTCCCTCTTGACAGACAGAAAGGGGTATCGGGGCATCAGTCCTGGTGCCTGGGGTCCCCTGCCTCCCTCTAGGTCCCAGAATGATCACTGTCAGGTAACCCCACTGGTAGCTCCATCCATTTGCAGGGCAATGTGGTTGGAGGAGTGTGTGTGGGGTGGGGAAGGATCCTGAAAGGGGGCATGTTAAGGGACGTCTGCTGAGGACCGCTAGAGGGAGGGGCAGCTTTGAGGGTAGGAGAACTGCTGCCTCCCCAAAGTGGATGCCAACGTCAAGGGACATTGGCACTCAATAGGCATGTCATTTAATGTCTAAGTGATGTCCATAAATTACAAGCAAATTGTCAGCTAGTATTACTTGGGGGAGTCTCCCTCCAGTAAAATCATAGATTTGAAACCTTTCCTTATTAAAGTGCTAACTAAATTAAAAGATCTCTTGAAAGTGCATGCATTTTGTCATGTCAGGATCAAGGTTCTAGAGAGGGAGACCTCAAGTGCTTCAGTGGCTTACCCTATTGTTAATTCTATTCCAGTTTCACCAACAATGAATTTGGAACCCTTGAAAAACCAGTTTGTTTTTCAAAATGAGACTTCTGTTATTATTAGATATCATCCTGGGTAAATTTCAGTCAATATCAGACATAAACCCTTGAACACAGAGCATATTAATCCCAGCGAACTCTTAAAATTTTGATGACTCAAGCTGTTGTGCTTTGAAAAGATGCATAGAGATTTTAACATTGTTATTGGAAAGTGGAATGTTATTACTACTAAATCATTGTGTACTAAATCATATTCTATTTTAACAGCCTACTTAATGGCCCTGCACTTGTCCATTCATCAAATATGAGGCTGGAGCTATGCTTCTGAAGTTGTGTCAGATCTCTGCTTCACAGGGACACCGATTTTCATCAGATGGTGGATGGTTGCAGGTCTTAGAATCATATGGGCTCCTGAACAATGTTAAGACCAAGAGAAATAGTACATAGTACAAAAATATGAGTTCACAGAGTCTTGCTGACCTCAAGGATGACACTCCTTCTCTAGCCTAGCTTTGAGACCTCTTTGAGCTTCTCATCCTGGGTTCGTCAAATGCTATCACTTGAGGATGGAACATTAAGAAGCCAAAACTCTTCATGAGTAGTAGGACTTAGGGAACACAGCCATGGCAAGCAAGGCTCAGACCCTTGGGGAAGAATAAAGAAGGAGAGGAAGGAAATCTGATGTGCTTGCTTTGTTTTTTAGATCTGGCTATATCAGCATGAGGCAGAGGAATAGGGAGGTTAGCAATGGTTTCATTTTTCCCTCTTCCCTAAATGATGCTTTTTCTTCCTTCAGTTAGCTCCATATAGGAAAGATTCTAGAAAAGTGCAGAACCAGGGGGAAGACTGTACAATATACATATTCAGGATCAGCCCTATGCACAGTTGTGAAGTTAGGCAAAAATATTTCCATATCCTTTAGCTTCTCCTCTTTCTGTTCTTTCCCCCTATGTTGCCCCTTCTTTTCCACCACCCCTTTAATACTTCTGAACTTTCATATACTCATTACACAGTTAGTTTTCTTACAATCTGTCTTCAGAAAAGGATCAAGTAGACATATCACACCAAGATCTAAATGGTTGATGAGGCTTTAATGCACTACCTAAATTTCATTTTAACTGGGGGCAAATTCTTAAGTTACAGAAATTAATCTCTAGAGATGGAATTCCAGGCATCAATGAACCAGTGTTGGAGTTATTTTTAAGGGCTGGAAGGAGGTTGTCCAAATGCCCTTGTCCCATCACCGAGGTGGCCTCCTGGTAAGCCAAATATGTCTATACAAGTTATTGTTATTGGCACCTCAGTAGGGACATGTGAAAAAGACAGAAGTACATACTGTATTTCACTGGGTAACTCATTTTCAGTCCATATATATCCTTCCTATGTGACTGGATCATATATGAAAAGCAGGGCTCTTTGTGGTTTGCAACACTGTATATATTGCCTTTTTATAATCCAGTCTTGATCTTGTCTATCTTTTCCACTATGGAATTTAGAAGAGAAATTAATCTTCAAGTAGAAAAAAATAGCATTCAGAAAAAGAAAACTTGCTCAGCATATAGTCATGTAAAAAAGTTAGTCTTTAGGATATTTGTTGTTTTAGTCACTGCTGATTTAATTGGTACTCAGTGTCTTAAGTTTCTAAATCTCCACTTAATTGATTTTGGAAGCTTACCTGGATCATGTTTTGTATTCTTGTCAACCATTTTTAGGCTGTTACTGCTGTAGAACTACATTTAAAAAGTCTATTACTTTATTTTGTACTGCTAATCACAAGATATTATGGTAACCATAATATATCCAATTAAGTATTACTTAATACTTCTTGTATGTATAATTACATTAAATAATTCTAGTTAGAGATTTGTAAGTGATTTATTTTGATTAAGTGAGATTTTTCTCAAACATCTGAATAGTCACTCTACAGTGTGAGCCCTATTGGTCTAAACAACAGCATAGAGAGAGTCTGTTGTCAATGAACCAATGAACCCTCAACTGTACTTTCAACTTTTATTGTTTTTCCATAACTGGTACTAGGATTCTGCTGAACCATCCATTCTGTCATCTATTTCTCCTATGATTGATGGAATGTATCTCTCTGCCTTGAGTTAAGGGTAACTTCCATTTCTTATATGGAAAAGAAAGGGTTTTTTTTTTTTTGGTTTGTTCATTTGTTTTTATGTGAAGCTAACTAACCAATGTAGGCATCAAATCTCTGATATTGGACTCAGTGCTATATTCCAGCCTAGTGAGGCAAACAGTGTTTCATCCAAGTATTTGTTTCTCACTATAGCATGTAGCACATCTTGTGTAAGTTCACCATGTTTTAGAACTTGATGCCCTTAGAAAATGCTCCTAGCTTTTTCCCACCACATGCTGAAAGCTGGAATTCACCCAACAGTACTGAGAGGTAGATGGGATCTGGGGGCAATGTGCAGGAGCTGACTTCAGGGGAAGAGGGAAAGATAGGTGGTAGAATGAAGGAAGGAAGAAAGAAAGAAGGAAAGAAGGAAAGAAAGAAAGAAAGAAAGAAAGAAAGAAAGAAAGAAAGAAAGAAAGAAAGAAAGAAAGAAAGAAAGGAAGGAAGGAAGGAAGGAAGGAAGGAAGGAAGGAAGGAAGGAAGGAAGAAAGAAAGAAAGAAAGAAAGAAAGAAAGAAAGAAAGAAAGAAAGAAAGAAAGGAAGGAAGGAAGGAAGGAAGAAAGAAAGAAAGGATATTAAATTTCCTGATAGTGTCTGCCAGTTCTGACATCCCATCCCATCTCTGGTATTCAGGGATAACAATATAGCTGAGAGCCATGATCTTGACAACCCCTAACTGTGGGGGCTGACTGTAGTTCCTCATTCCTTGTCTCTCTTGAATGGTTGTAAAACAGAGCGCAGAGGAATGGATGAGGAAGGGTGGTGTTCAGTTGTGGCTCTGGTATTCCTAATGTACTGAGGTATCCTTAATACTTTCTTATTCCTGGGGCAGCTAGGTGGCACAGTGGATAAAGCATCAGCCCTGGATTCAGGAGGACCTGAGTTCAAATCCGATTTCAGACACTTGATACTTACTAGTTGTGTGACCCTGGGCAAGTCACTTAACCCCTCATTACCCTGCCAAAAAAAAATAAATAAAATAATAAAAAAACTTTCTTCTTCCTTTAAATTCAACATCATTGGCAAAGACTTGGCTTGCTGTCCTAGACTGATTTATAAGGAAATAAAAGTCAATTTAACTAAGGAAATAATTGATCATAACTGATTCCCAAGAAGTTCTGCAAGGAATAGTTGAAGGAACTGGTGGTGGTGTTTAGCCTGGATTAAAGAAGATGTAAAAGCAATATATTAGTCATTTTCAGATGAAAGTTGAGTTTTCAGTTGAAAGAGATTTTCAATTTCTTGCATTGGGATTTGCAGGGCAGAAATTTAAAAAAATAATCCTCATCATTAGAGTTAACCAAAAGTATAATGAATTCATGAGGTAGTAAGGTCATCATCATTAGAGATATAAATACCATTTGTTGAAGATGGTTGTGGATATCCAACATAGCACATGCACTGGAAAGAGCATTAGATGTAGAATGGATATATTCAGGTTAAGATCTAAGTTCTAACACATACCATTTGTGCAACTCTCAGAAAGTAATGTCAACTGCAAGAGCCTTATTATTCCTCATCTGTAAAACTGGCAGAATAAAAGTTACATGACTTAGTCCTTGGGGTTATTGTGAAGAGAGTTTGTGGTTAGCCTTAAAGTTTTTTTTTTTTAAATAAATGTAAGTTATCATTAGAGGGGATTCTTGTTTATGTATGGTTTGGAGAATTTAAATTCCGTGATGCCTTCCATTTAAGAGAAGTTGGTCTTTCTAAAGTGAAAGTAGTTCATACTCATTGGAAACTCTATTTATCAGTCATCCGTATATAAAGGGGAAAATGGTAGGCCCTATTGGAGACAACCACTAGCAGCTCTGAATTAAGCTACCTAACTAAATGAAATTAAGTTTCTTTCCCAGCACAACCAGTAGGTGAGTCCTCAAACACTTCTCAACCCACTCATTAGTACTAGCATAAGCCATGTAAAACACTAGATAGAGACTCTGGAAACTAGGTATTCAAACTTTATAAAACATAACCATAGTATGTGGGTAAAATATATGCCAATGATAATAGAAGCAGTGGATGTCTTATCTCTGACCCTAGTACATAGAAACTCAAACAGTTGGTAGGAATAGAAGAGGGCACCAGAAAGAGATTTTCTTTTTGTTTGACTTGTACAAAAATTAATTATTAGCTAATTTAATCTAGAAAAATGTATAATTGTGTGCTATATGAAAAATTGTAAGTTTAGAAAAATTATAATTGGACTGTAAGTTCCATCTGGGTTGCCATTCAAATGTGGAAATCTTTTAACTTACTGGCCTAATTTGGAGACTAATCTGACTGGAGGACTTATCTGGGGACTTTTGACTAACTGGCTATCTGACTGCTATTAATTTAATATGGGCCGTTTATAAAGTTCCACCATGCTGCTCCACTCCCAAAATTGATAAGCAAAAGATTAAGAAGCCTCTTAACTAAATAATCAAAGCAGAGTTTATTTATGAGATACTATTTAAACATATAAATGCAGGAAAATAAAATGTACAACCTGACTGTGGTTGGGCTTCCACCTGCTGCCCCTGGAACTTTTTTAATACAATATGGGCTGTAACCGCCTCTTGCCTTAGAGTATGTTCCACTTTCACTACTCAGGTCCTTTATTGTAACTCTGACCCCTTTCACTTTGTAAATCCCCCTGCTTCTAACTTTCTTCTCCTTACTGTTCTTTTCATCTTTGCTTTCTCCAAATTGTATCCTGTGTTGACCGCTTCTGTGCTCTCTGCTGCCTCCTGTTCTGTCTGTCTGTCTGCTCCTTCAGTCTGCTCTCTGCCGCCTTTGCCGCCCCTCTATTCTTGTCAGCCAGCCCCCCCCCCCGAATCTTGTCCTTCAGCCTCCATCCCTTCTTGATCTTAGCTTTTTCTCCTTCCCCTGTATCTTAGTGCTTGAGCCTTTCTGCTCCCTTAATCTCCTCTGCCTCCTCTCTGTTCTTCTAATCTTGTCAATCCCTCTCTATTCTAACTACCGGTTCTATATATACCTTTCTTTTCTCTACTCAAATCTTGGGGCTTTTTTTTGCCCCCACAGACCCCAAGCTAATCCGCTAGCCAGGGCTGCGGCTGGGGGGATGCTTGAGTATCACGTGCCTCAGCACAGGCTATGCCAGAGCCAGGCCTGGTCAAGCCCAGGATCTCTGGAATAGATCCACTCAGGTCAGAGGGATCTGGGGGCTTTTTCCCCCCAGCTGTCTGACCTGGGTTCTCATACAGCCCATGGGGCTTTTTAGCTCAGCTGAAGCAGAAGGGGAGGGGCACCAGCACCCCCCACACAGAAGAGACCTTGAGGGCCTAAGGCTGTCTAATCTCAGCCCAAAGGTAGGGTCCCCAAATCAAAATAAATTTCCACAGACTTCACTTGTTTCTTGTTCTCCTATTCTTCGGCATTTGGTAGCTCTGTTGACACAACGGAGACCTCAAATGAAACTATGGTTTCTGCATTTTTTTTCCCTCCAGGTTTTCCAGAGGGCCCTCGTAGGTGATGGGTTACCTCAGTGAAAAGGTACAATGGCCAAGTTGCTCTGTTCCAGGTACTGTGCCAGGTAATGGCTATACAAAGAGATAAATGAAGTAATCCTTGTTCTCAAAGAGCTTATATTCTAGCTCTACATTCTACAGTATGATTCACAGTCTAAAGATACCCTGTGACTATAGGTTCCTGCCTAGGACTTGTGTCTGAAGTGCTATTTCTGGACAAGGTCATGGTGGCAAGAAGCCTAGTGTCTGAGTCTTTGGTCCTGTAGGGGTTGGTGGTGGTAAGGGCTGTGATATCTGGATGCTGTATCATTGTAGAGGGTTAAAGAGCCACTGCTTTTTTGTGTGGTTAAATAAAGCAGGTGTTGTACACGTTACCATCTCACATGGCAATAGGTTCAGGTTTCAGAATCTAGTCCTCTATAATAAGGAAGTGCTATGGTGTTGTGATGATGATTCAGAGCAGAGAAGAGGAGAAACAATTATTGATCCTGCCAGAAAAAACAGAAACTTCCAGAATGTGTTCAGTCCTGTATCAGTGGCTATCTTCCTGCCAAACCACCTTTATAACTATGCTGTTGACCTGGAACTTGGTCCATGCATTCCAGAATAAGGTACTTCCTGTCAGTACTTGATTCACAGGCCCTCTAGGACTTGGACAAAAACAAGAAGCTCGTGTTTTCTGAACCTTGATATCTCTACCAGAGGCTCTGTCTTGATTTTAGCACAATGCATATAGTTAAGGCTTAATAGATGTATATTAATTGATTGTCTCTGTTAAAAAGAAGAAAGTCATAGGACCAAAGCTATGGCCCTGGAGAGGCTACCTACTCTCACCACCATTGTTTTTACAGGTGGGGAAGCAGGTCCTTAGAGTTGCCTAAGTGTCTCCAGGTCTTTAGAGTAATTATGAGTGATTATCAGTACCCTCTATCCTTGAATTTTTTTTTTCAACTGAGACAGCTATGAGAGACACGTTATTGCTGTGCTTGACCTCCAAAGGGCCTACAAATCTGAAATAATATGGCCACTTGGAATACACAAATATATCACTGGGTTTCTGCAATAATATCTGTTCTTTAGTGTTTTATCCTGAAAGGAATGAAGATATAGAAATGGTTCAGCCTTTCTTTCTGAAATGAAAGAATTACCAACCCTGTTTGGGCACAATTAAACCTCTAAAAGTGATCTGAGGAACATAGTATTATAAATGATATAATCAAAGTTCAAAAAAACTTTGAGAACATTTGACCCTGTTGCCTTAGCCTCTCATATCATAGAAAAGAAAATTGAAACCCAGAGAGTTTAAGTGATTTGCCTAAAGTAACACAAGTTGTAAATAGATGCAGAATCTGACCCCAACTTCTCTGACTACTGCACTGCTATTGTACCACAATCATTTTTTTGGTAGTTTCCCCAAATAGTGATTTATTAAAGATACACAGATAGTCCTTCTTCATAGTGACACCTACCATGATCCCACCAAACTCCAAATCTTCTTAGTTTGATTTGTGTTATTTACAGTAAATGACAGGAAGGACTTTTTAGGAGTGTGAAATCATCACTTACAATAGAGGAGGAGAAATTCTAGTTTAAATGAAAGGGGGTTAAAACTAATGAAGTTTTAAATCATAGTGTTGGGGGTTTCTTCTGTGACTATCTTTTCCCCTAGCCCCGGATGCCTGTGTGTTCATTGGTAACCTGTAAACAGATTTTTGTGTTGTTGGAATTCAGAGGAAACAGAGTTAAACATGATGAATGTTAAGGACATAAAGTCCAACCTGTTCCCTAACACATAAACCTCTCCTGGGAGGAGTTTGAATTAGGTCATGGGGGGTCAAGTGGGTCAGAGGACAGTAGGGTAAAGGAAACCTGTGCAGTTCTTCAGGAACCAATGGCCATTGTCCAACTTGGTAAGATACAACTACAACCTTGCCCTATCACCACATGAATTAAGTCAGATGACAATCCAGTGGGCCATAACTATTGGAATGGATGAAGCTACAGAGGGAGTCATTTCCCTCTAGTATCCTGGAAGATCCTAAGACAAGGAAAGGGCAATTGAAGCTTAGGGGTCACTTCTACCACCCTTAGGAAAGTCTCCCAGTTGCTTAGGGCCAAATAGGTTCAATGCAACGAATCCTTTGAAACATATGGTTTGGTTCTTCAGAATCAGTCAGACAGTCAACAAATATTTTTTTGTTAAACAATTACTATGTGCCAGACACTGTGCTAAGCACTGGGAATTAAAAATAAAAATAGAAATAAAAAAAACAACAGGTAGTGCCTTCCCTTAAGGAGGCCACAGTCTAATGAGGGAGACAACAAACAAATATGCACAAATGAATTATGAACAAGATAAATAATGTAAAAAGGAAAGACATTAGAATTAACAGGAGTTGGTGTAAAGTCTTCCCATAGGTTCTGAGATTTTAGTTGGCACTTAGAGGAAGCCACAGAAGCCAGGGGGTGGAGATGAGCAGGAATGGGGGACAGCTGGAGAAAAGGCCCAGAGACAAGAGCTAGAAAGTCCTGTTCATGAAAGATCAGGGAGGCCACTATCGTTGAATCACTACTCATTGGCTGCTTCCTAAATAATCTTTCTAGTCAGTACAGGCATCCATTCATTCTCACAGACATGCGATAGACTTTTGGATTTCTCCCAAGCACACCATGCAGAAAAACAACAGCAGTGTTCCAGGAATAATCCATTTTCACATCATAAGCTTTCTCAGGGTAGCAGAAGCCACAGGTAAACGGAATCTTCAATGGGTCAGCCCTTTTCTTCATGGGAGGAGGTTTTTGCTGTTACTTTCTTAGGCACAACTTCCATTGATGTGACCTGGCTCTTAAACCTCGAACAAGGCACTTATCTTTTGGGTTTCAGTTTTCTTTCTCAGGTCTTTGGAGTGGGAAGGGAACTGGGCCTAAATGAGCTGAAATTTCTTCTAGCAATGTCAATGTCTCAACAAACTTTTCAGAGCTCTCAAATGATAAGGTGTTTATCTCCCAAAAGATCAGGTCAGTCAGGAATCAATCCCTTTGTTAAAGTACAGCTAGGTGGTGTAGTGGATAGAAAGCTGGGACTGGAGTCAGGAAGACCTGAATTCAAATCTAATCTCAAATACTTACTGGCTGTTTGACCCTGGGCAGGTCACTTAACCCATTTATCTCAGTTTCATCATCTGTATAATAGGAATAATAACAACACACACACACACACACACACACACACACACACACACACACACACACAGGGCTGTTGAGAGAATCAAATGGATATTTTTTGTTTGTTTGTTTGTTTGTTTTTTTGTTTGTTTTTTGGTTTTGTTTTTTTTTTTTAATGTATAAGGTATTTTATTTTTTCCGTTGCATGTAAAGATAGTTCTCAACTTTTGTTTATACAAGTTTTACAATTTCAGATTTTTCTCCCTCCCTCCCCTCCCTCCCCCCTCCCCTAGACAGCAGGTAATCTGATATAGGTTATATCTATATATCTCTATACATGTACATATAGATATATACACAAACATATATATATATATACACATAATAACATTAATCCTATTTCTGCATTAATCCTGTTACAAGAGAAAAAATCAGAGCAGTGATGCAAAACCTCAAAATAGAAAAAAAAAAACAACAGCGCCCAAAACAACAGAAATAATATGGTTCAATTAGCATCTATACTCCACAGTTCTTTCTTTCTTTTTTTTTCTTGGATTTGGAGATCCTCTTCTATCATGAGTTCCCTGGAACTCTTCTGTACCATTGCATTGGTGAGAAGAATATAGTCCATCACAGTAGGTCAACACTCAATGTTGATGATACTGTATACAATGTTCTTCTGGTTCTGCTCATCTCACTCATCATCAGCTCACATAAGACCCTCCAGGTTTCTCTGAACTCTTCCTGCTCATCATTTCTTACAGCACAATAGTATTCCATTGTATTCATATACCACAACTTGTCCAGCCATTCCCCAATTGATGGGCACCCCCTCAACTTCCAATTCCTTGCTACCACGTAAAGAGCAGCTATAAATATTTTTGTACATGTGGGTCCCTTTCCCCCTTCCATGATTTCTTTGGGCAAAAGACCTAAAAGTGGAATTGCTGGGTCAAAGGGTATGCACAGCTTTATCGCCCTTTGGGCATAATTCCAAATTGCTCTCCAGAATGGTTGGATCAGTTCACAGCTCCACCAACAATGCATTAGTGTTCCAATTTTCCCACAGCCTCTCCAACATTTATTATCTTCCTTTTTTGTCATCAAATGGATATTTTTAAAGCTCTTAACATAGTGCCTGACACATAGTAAATGCTATATAAATGTTAGCTATTATTATTAGTACTAAATTTAATAGCCCTGCTAAAGGCTTAAAGTCATATCATTGGACATCCATAGAAGACAATTTGTGAAGACTATAACTCATTGATATTCCAATTCTAATTTGAAACATTTATTCTATGAACTTCCACTTACCTACTATCTCAAACTTATGTTTAGCATTATCTGACTTCCTTATAGTCCAGTTCACTTGGTCTTCGTACAAACTCTTCTCCCCTGTTCTACTGCCTCTTTATATACTCCTTTCCTCATTCATCTTAGCCTTCTCTTCATTCCTTAGCCTCTTTGCTATCTTCTATGGTCTCTGGAATCTTCACATCTTTAATCGGTTCATTTCACATTTCTTTTGTCTCCTGGCATTAATTGAAACACAAATTTCCCCTAAATATAGCACCTCCCTTGCTAGCTTCTCCAGGACTGGCTACTTCTTTCATATACCCTAATGACTCACAGGAGCAAAAGGAAGACTGCAAATACTTCTTGTTTTCCACTGACAGTTCAAGATCCACATTCCTTGACCCAATCTTCCCACCACCTCTGTGCCAGTATAAGTTGCCTCTTGCTAACCTTTAGCATCATTTATTTTTATTTTATAATATTTATTCGTAGATGCCTAAACTTATTTACTAGATGTGTAGATCGTATTTCCTTCCACTCTTAATGTTTTCCCTTCTCATACTCAAGGGTTTTTTTTTGTTGGTTTGTTTGTTTTTAGCTTTCTTACTCCTGACATCTGATAATTTCAGTTTTCCCACTTCCCTCTCCACTCTACCATATTTATTCCTATTGTTTACTTTCTGACTCCTTCCCCTCTGATGGTGATTTGAGGGGTTGTGGCTAGATTTCTAAGCATCTCAGCCTCATCTCATGCTGGGCAATTGAGCTTAATTCTCTCCCTAGAAGAATGTTAGCTCCTTGAGAGTATGGATATTTTCAGTCTTTACTTCCTCCCTCCAACTTCCAACAATCTGGCTTCTCTTCAAATGTCATTTTGAATTTTAGATTTCTAAGGTCATCCCTAATTTCCAAGTTTTTGTGGTCTGAGCCTGACTCAATACAGTCCCCGGGTTTGATACTGTAACAAAGTGAGACATTCAAAAGTCACTCACCTGTTGTTGACAAAAAAGGGGTTTACTTGTTCATAGCTAAAGAATATTCAGCAAGGATAAATACTGAGAACACTTTAAGTTAATTAAACTGGGCAAAACTTGTCTAAATTACCCAATATAATCCACCAACCAAGAATTAAAGTAACCCTGAAGCTTCTTATGGCTGCCTTGTTCTCAAGTGATGAAGAAATGACATCAACAAAATGACATCAACCCTAAGCCAACAAAGGTGTCTCAAACATCTTTTTTTAAAAAGCCTAATAAACATGGTGGGGGGTGGTGGTGGTGGAAGTTAGATAGTGTTCCTACCATAGAAGTCCAATGGTTTCCCTGTCATCATCATCTTTGAACTTTATCCAGCACTGACCATATTAAGAACCATCTCTTTCTTGATATACTTCTATTCCTTTGCTTTATGATGTATCTCTTTCCTGGATCCTTTTCTGTTTTTTTCTCATTCTATGTTTGTTATTCCCCATCTCTCCATTCACATGACTATTACCTTACTTCAGACCTTAAGTTTTCATGTAGACTATTGCATTAGCTTCTCAATTGTTTTTCTGTTTTCAATCTCTCTCCCTTCTAAGCCATGTGCAAATAATTTCCAAATAACAGGTTTGACTACAACACTCCCTAGGCTCCTCAATCTTCAGTGGCTTCCTGTTGTCTCTAGAATAAAATACAAACTTTTCATCTTGACATTTAAAGTGATACTTAATCTGGTTTTAGCCTACCATTTCATATTTATTTCATATTATTCACTAGCATGCTGTTCCCCAAATATGTAATTACATCTTTTGACAATGGATCTCATCCCTGACCCTTAGAATCCTTAACTTCCTTCAAGGTTTAGCTCAAGGGCTCCTTTCTAAAGGTGTGCTTCTTTATCCTGCTAGTTATTAGAGCACCATCCTATTTCAAATTGCTGTGTGTGTGTGTGTATAAAATTTAAAAATCTTTGTACATGTATCATCCCATTAGAATATAAGCTCCTGGGGCAGCTAGGTAGTGCAGTGGATAGAGCACCAGCCCTGGAGTCAGGAGTACCTGAATTCAAATCCGGCCTCAGACACTTAACACTTATTAGCTGTGTGACCCTGGGCAAGTCACTTAACCCCAATTGCCTCACTAAAAAAAAAAAAAAGAATATAAGCTCCTTATGAATAACAGCTGTTTTTCACTTTCTATCTCTAGCCCCTATCAGAGTGCCTCACATAGGTATAGGGAACAGACCTGTGATTTCATTGGTGTAGGGTAACCCCAGATAAGTAAACTCTATCTACCATAGTGACTCAACCCAAACTCTTCCCCCCAAAAGGTAAAGTTTTATTTCAATATGTTAAACCAGGATTGGAGGGAGAAGTGAGGCTCAGGGAGAGTTGCATTTAACCTTTCTCCACATTATACTTTCTCTTTCTTGGAATTATTCCTCTTTGACCTTGTTTTTCTAGCAAGCAAATGTGCTACATGGAGTTCAGATACACCACACACAGGATGCTTTAGAATTCTGAGATGCCTCCCTCATGGTGGATTGATCTGGGCAGACTTGGGTCTATAGATATCACATCAGGCAGGAGTGTTCTGAGAACCAGCTCTCCAAATATCAGGTATACTTTTTCTTTTCTTTTTTTTTCCCTCAGGGCAATGAGGGTTAAGTGACCTGCCCAGGGTCACACAGCTAGTGTTAAATGTCTGAGGCTGAATTTGAACTCAGGTCATTCTGAATCCAGGGCCAGTGCTTCATCCACTGTGCCACCTAGCTGCCCCCCAAATACACTTTTAAGTTTAATCCACATTATTATCATTATCTCAAATACAGGCAATTGTGAGAACAATAAATAAAGTGATAGTGGGTAGAATGCAAGCCTGGAGTTAGGAAGACTTAGCTTCCTGAATTCAAATCTGGCTTTAGATTCTTATTAGCTATGTGACCCTGGGCAAGTTACTTAATCATGTTTGCCTCAGTTCTTCATTTGTAAAATGATCTGGAGAAGGAAATGTCAAACCACTCCAGTGTCTTCTCCAAGCAAACCCCAAACAGGGTCACAAAAATTTGGATGTGACTGAAAAACAGCATATTTATATGGTGCTTACTATATGTTGGCACTGTAATCACTTTATAATTATCTTGGTCATCGTTTTCAGGTAGTCCAATGACTTTCAAATGATCTCTCCTGGATCTATTTTCCAAGTCAGTTGTTTTTCCAAGGAGATATTTCATATTTTTTTTATTCATTTGGATTTGCTTTACTGTGTCTTGGTTTCTGATAAAGTCACTAGCTTCCATTTGTTCAATTCTAGTTCGTAGGCAATGATTTTCATCAGACAGTTTTTTTATCTCCTTTTCCACTTGGCTTTTCAAGTTGTTGACTTTTTTCTTATATCTCTCCTGCATTACTCTCCTTTCTCTTTCCATTCTTTCCTCCACTTCTCTAAATCTTCCTTCTATCTCTCCTACTTTCTCTTCAAAGTCCCTTTTAAGCACTTCCATGGCCTGAGACCAATTCATGTTTTTCTTGGGAGCTTTGGATATAGGGGCCCTGAGGTTGTTATCCTCTTCTGAGGGTGCACCTTGATCTTCCTTGATGCTAAAGAAACTTCCTATTATTCTCAACTTTCTTTGCTTGCTCATCTTGTCATTTTTACTTGACTTTTAGCACCTTCTTACTGTGGGGCCCTACTTCCAAGCTACACTGTGCCAAGCTTTTAGAGAGCCCTAGGTGTTTTGGTTTGAGAGAGGGCAGGTTTTTCTCTCACCTGGCCTCTTCTCTGCTCAGAAGGCAACCTCAAGCCAACTTGCTAGTTCACCAGCCAGCAGAGTGCTGAGGTGCTTCTTAGCTTCAATGAGCCTGCATCCTTCTCCCACCTGGGCTTCTTGCTCCTCAAGATTTGTTCCTGCTGCCCTGCTGGGGTGGGATAGCCAAATTCCTCCTTAGGTCCTACAGATACCACTTGCATTTTCCCCCCATCAGCTGCTTAGCCCTCTCACCCAAGGTTAAGCTTAGTTCCAGAAGATGCTGGTGATGCAGCTGATTTAGAGGCTGGGGGTAAGTTTCTCTGGTGCAGCGTGTTTGGGGTCTGTGTTGGTGCAATTCTGGGGTTGGACTCTTCTTGCAGCCCAGTACAGCCCCCTTTAATCTGGAAAATAATCTCAGCCATCTTCTTGTGGGTTTTGCCGCCCCAGGGCTTGTTTTATTGCTGTTTTGGGGGTAATTGTGTCAGGAGCTCTGTGTGTTTAATGTCTTTCCTCCACCATATTAGCTCTGTTCCCCTACAATTATCTCATTTGATCCTCACAACAACGCCAGAGGATAGGTTATCTACTTGCTCTTTTTTTCCCAAATTATTAAATTTTATTTTTTTCTTCTTCCCACCTTCATACCTTACTCACTACCCCTCAATGTTTGTAATAAATAAACATAGTAAAAATAATGACCATTTTGGCCGTGTTAAAAATGTGTTATCATTCTGTATATTAGTCCATCTCCTCTGATAGCAGGAGTAGGGTCACTCTGTTCTTTGTTATTAGTCCTCTGAAATCATGGTTGATTATTAGTTTGATTAAAAAGTGCTTAGGTTTAAAAATTAGTCATTTTTTTCAATGTTAATGTTCTCCCAAATGTAATTCTCAAATAAGGTCACAGAGTTGGACACGACTAAAAATGACTAAACAAAACTTTTCCTTAAAGACTTTTGGTGTTCAGAAATCCATTACTAAGATGCAAGTGACACAGGAAAAGAAAGCAGATCAAGACTTTCTGATGTTTTTCTGCCAATACCTTAGGAAGATGAAGGTGCTGAAAGAATTGGGCCTAGTGTAGCACTTGAAGAATAAATGACGAATATGCTAGGTGGGGAAAAGAATTTCCAAAGAGAAGTGAACCTGATGTTATGTTATGTTATGTTACTCTATGTTATAGTCTAATCTTGATTTTATTTATTTATTTTTTTATGGGCCAATGAGGGTTAAGTGACTTGCCCAGGGTCACACAGTCAATAAGTGTCAAGTGTCTGAGACTGGATTTGAACTCAGGTCTTCCTGAATCCAGGGCCAGTGCTTTATCCATTGTGCCACCTAGCTGCCCTTATAGTCTGATCTTTAAATAGAGCCCAGGAGACCAATTAGTACTATTACTACCAGTCCCAGGGGTATAGTTTGATAGCCATTCTTTTTATTTTTTTTAAACAGAACTGTCTTCCCTCCAAGAGAGTAATTATTCTGTGTACATTGTTTTTCTTTTGTCATTATATTATAGGCCCTTTCTTTTATATATTAATGTGCAACTTGACTACTGGTAGTGTTATCTCGTGACAACAAATGTTAGTTTTCTAGAAAGGGTGAAAAGGGATTACCTTTCCTGGTTGAAGAGGTCCAAGTCTTTTGAATAACAAAAGGGGTGAATTTCAGAAATCCCTACAAGGGGTAATCATATAGATTAAGGAAAAACTTAGAAGGCCTAGGACATGCACCATAAAATTGTACCTCTTCTACAACCTTTGTCACCTGTGAAAACATTGAGTCTCTATTAAGGGGTGGGGCAATATTTCTTTTTTATTTTATATCTCCTATGTTTATACAGTGCAAGGTGTAATAGCATCTGGTTCCTCTTCTTTAATTAGTCATGCCTTCAAGTTGACCAGCATTGGGAATGTTAAATTCCTAGTGAACTATTGCTTGATGCTTTGATTGATTGGCTCGTGCTACTTATGCTATGAATGATTTGCACCAGCAATCACTCTCCAGATTGAACAAATATTAGGCCACTGGTCCTAAGTGGCATCCACTATAGGCCTTTCTCTGTTGGTAAAAGGCCCAACAATATCTGCCTCTACAAAGCCCAGATTTCAGGAGTGTTGGGAACCACAGAAATGAGAGTGTCCTTGTGCATAAGAAATGACACTTTATTCCTATATAAATATGTCAGCCTAAACCATTAGCATTTCAGTGTTCCCTGATGGCGTGTCCCTTGGCTCACCTTCTGATGCCTTAAAAAAATTGGCTTGAGTGACACTGCTGATATAGCCAGACTACTACATACTGAAAGAGTAGGTAGAGAGCAGGAAAAACAAAATCCATGCCCTACACAATTTTGCTTAGTGTTAACCCTGAATTAATCAAAGGCTAGGGCTGTAATCCAGCTAAATCTTGGGTTTACATTTACAGGCACTACTTTCCTTAACTAATTTCTTTGAGTATTACTATTTTATTTTTTAACACACAAACTTCTTTCATGAAGAATAATGAAAGGAAGTTAAGGATCATGTCTTATCCCAACAAATAAAAATGCATGCTTTGAAGAAGGCAATGAAAGTATAAAGAAGATATGGACTTTACTGTTAAGGGAAGTAGCAAGGAATAGAAGACATTTATTATGATCATAAAATAAAGTAGAATATAAGTACATCCCAGCAACATAAATTAGGAGATCTGACAATTCCTAGATGGCAGAAATTATTTCTAATGGAGAGAGATCAAGAAAGGTATCAATGGAAGACACGGTATTTAAGATAGATTTTAAAGATAGTGTTCTTAAAATTATTATTGTTGTTTTGTCATTCTCGTCTTCATCATTATCATTGCCATATGATGAGGAGGGAATGGAATTCCAAGGATATGAAATGATATGAATAATAGTGAAGGAGTTGGAAAGTAGAGGGCATGTTTATGGGAAATTAAGTTGATCAGTTGGCTCAAGTGTGGAATACAAGAAAGCATGTTTTGTTAGGTAAGGCTGCAAAGGTAGTTTGAAATTTGATTATTGAGGGCCTTTGATGCCTGGCTAAAGTTTTATACTTAATGTGGAAGGCTGTGTGGGGTCCTTGAAGATTTGCAAATGAGAATGACATGGACATATTAGGGAGATTATTCTGGTGGTAATGTGTAGGATAGATTGTAGGTGGAAGAAACTGGAAGCTGGCAGATTGGTTACAAGACTTTTGCAATAGTTCAAGAAAGAGATAATGAGGCCTGAGTTAGGTGGAGGTAGTGGGAATGGAAAAGAGGAGGCTGATTCAAGAGATAGCCCAGGGGTTGTATTACTATTTGGCACAGCAGAGTCTCATTTGTTATTGGAATTAACCAGACAAATCACTCCATCAGCTTAGAACGTCCATGCACAACCACCCACAGCACTGAGAAAGAGCCATCAATCTGTCAGTACTTTCTGTGGCTGGGCCAGCTGTGCTTTATCCCTAGTTTGGTAATTCTATGGAAAATCTTAGCAATCTAATGCAAGTACTTTGAGCTTCCGAAGTTATTATGTCTATTTTCCATTCCTGTCTTTAAGATCTTTTTTGATATATTACATAGGCATTATCTACCTGTTCCATAACTAGGGAGTCCATTCTGATGTGGGATCCTTTCAAAAATTCTCCCATAGTTTAGAATTCCTAGGGGAGCCTGGTCTAAGCATTAATCCAGACTCAGTGGAACTTCAGGGATTTTCCCCTTATTCTGGCCTACAAGTATAAGTTACATATGAACATATCACATATAAATACAAACACAACTTTACTCAACACATTTCCATCATCCAAAGACTTGTTTGACACATTCATGCATATGTCATTGACAGACATATTATTCTTTATCTCTAATTGTTAATTTTTAAATTGAGCCTTACCTTTTCAGCCATTAATCTTTTGGAGAAACAAAATTAGTCAATCACAAATATTTTTTGAATACTCAATCTGTTTAAAAGATTGTACTAGGTGCTAACTTCTATCCTGACTTTCTAATTATTTCAACTTCATTACAAAATCAATCTATCTGCCCCCTGAAGCTCAGCACTATATCCCTCTGACTAGAACTTGAATACATAGAGAAGATTTCAAATGGAAAAGTAAATTTACGAGAAACCTCAGTTTCTTTTTCATTAAAGTCTAGTTCTTATTACACTTCCTAGTATATAGTAGGTGCTCATTAAGTACCTCTTGACTGGAACTCATAGTATTTATGAAAAAATATGATTGTCCATTGATTTCACTTTCTAATTGCATTGACTGGCTTATGTAAAACAAATGCCATAAATGAGCATGATCTAATTCACTAGGATATTCTTCAAAGGTGTAATCCCCACTTTTCAATAAAGCAGCATCCTTCTGTCTGCATCATGACTATTGACTAAAAAAACATTAATCCTCTTTTTATTCACACACAAATTGATTCCTTCTTGATAGCATTTAACTACAACTGTGCTGAGGATGGTAGGCAGAGATCCATAGACTAAATCTGATCCATTCAAGAAAAATGCTAACGAAGGCAGATTTCAAAATCAAAATGTTGTGAGACATTTCTTTCACATATTTCCCTTATCAAAAACATTTTTATCAAGTTCATGTTGATTTAAAAATTGCATTCACTTTCCACTTCCCCTCCCCTCTAAAAGCGGTCCACTTAATTATAGTGCAAGTATTCTCCATGTTTTGTATGAATCAGTCCCAACTCCAGTCATAGAGACTACTCTGTTGTAAGTGAACCATTAAGTCATAAATATTTTTAAAGACAAAAGTTATGAGTTCCATTTCAGTTTGGGTGACATTGTGCGTTGCTGAGTGTCCCATACTGAGAGGAGCTCTAGATTGGCTTTCCTTATGTGACTCTCATTTGTAAAGCCTTCTTCAGAATTTAGGAGTCCCCATAGTTCATATTATTTCCCAAATGAAATCTGGGCTAAAATCTATGACATTGACCCACTATTATTGAATGTCATATCCTTAAATATTCAAACTTTGAGCGGTTAGATTGGCACTTTTATGAAGATGAAATCGGAATTTTCATCTCTCTCCACTTGAAGTTTATTCCTTTTATTCTAAAAGCATTTTATTCAAATGCAATTAACAGACTTAATTCCTTGAAGTCAAATATTATTTTATTTAAGATATTAGCAGCAGAAGACAATAGTGTTCTATGTTAAGTATATCCTTTCAATGGATTTTTTTAAAGCACAAAAAACCCCCAAGCAATAACCCTACTACAAGACTCCTTTTTCCTTGATTCAGAAATTTCTTAAGATTCATTAAAAATACAACGTAATACAATAGATTTAAATTTTCTCCCTTTCCCTACCACATATGCAGAAAGTGTCACCTTTTTGGACTTTCTGCATTAAGCCCCTATTAAATTTCCAGAGAGTTGATATCGTATGTTTCACCTGTGCTGGTGTATTTGCTTTATATCCTTGTAAATTTATACAGCTGGGAAGCATCCATTCTGAGGGAGCTAGAGGCTGTTTCCTCTATGATGCTGTTATTGTTTTGTCTATTACTACAAATTGTTTTCCTGTTAAATATGCCAGGATGATGGCTTTATTTTTTTCAAGATCTTTGAAGGTTTTTTGTTTTGTTTTTTGTATTTTACTTTTTTTTCAGAATGACTTTTCTAAGCAATGTGATATTAGGTACTTCTATATATGGGGGGAAGGGGTGCCTACATGGTATAAGCAGTTACTTTAGAATGAGAGAGAAGTTGGAGTAAAAAGATACATAAAATTCAGCCTAGGTAAGCAATAGATATAGGTGCTTTTGTCAGCACAGCATGATAAATGAAAGGGCCCCAGTGGCCCTCTTATTTGTTTAGGCCTCCTGTTTCTGCAGCAACTCTGCACAAAACTAGCATTGAAGTATCTACCACTAAAACATAACATAACCTAACAATGATCAGCCCACAGGGCATTTCCAAGAGAAGGCTAGATTGTTCTACTGGGGAAGTACCCTAACTCTAGATGTCCTGAGACATAAAGAAAAGCATGGATTGCGGAAGACTTTCCAGTACATTAGTTGTATTTGAAAGGAACTGACCACTCTTACATTAATATTGCCTTGTCCTCCAGAGCAACATATGGGAAAGCACTGTGTGAGCCTGTCTGCAGACCTCTTGTTCCTTCTTTTTCATCTTGAGACCAAGAGAGTTGAGGCAAGAAACAGGATCAGACTCATGAATTCTGGGTCTGAGAGGGTTCTGCATATGCTTTTGTAGCTACTCCACTCTTATGCCATATAGATGACTGAGCAATTACAACCCATTGTTTGTTTTGTGTGTGTGTGCACTATTTGTAAAACCACTACAGAATGTTTACCTTGCGAACTGCAATGACATTAAACATTTTGTACAGAACCTAGGCCATTTGTTGTTAAGCAATTCTCAGCTAATGGCTTTAAAGTGCTCTTACTATTGTGCCTTTAGAGGATGTTTCAGTGCTACCAAAAAGACTGTTATTTACGCTGTATTGAATTCATTTATTCACATGTTATATTTTAAGCTAAGACAAACAGAACAGTCAATTAGTAAATGTTAGTAAGTTAGTAAATGAAAAATAAATGAAAATGAAACAACTATGAAAAGTCCTTGTGAGAATTCTTGGGGATAAAGAGCATGAAAGTATTAATATGCATGTAATAATTTCGCTTCTTTGTTATTCAGTCATTTTTAGTCGTGTCAGACTCTGCATGACCTCCATTTAGGGTTTTCTTGGCAAAAATATTGGATTGGTTTGCCATTTCCTTCTCCAGCTCATTTTACAGATTAGGAAACTGAGGCAAAAAGGGTTAAGTGACTTTCCTGGGGTCACATAGCTAGTAAGTGCCTGAGGCCAGATTTGAACTCAGGAAGATGAGTCTTCCTGACTCCAGGCTGGGTACTCTATCCACTACAGTGCCACCTAACTGTCCAGTTTTGTCTCTAATAACACCTTATAGCTGGGGTAATAATTATGCTCTTTTAATAGGCTTTAAGTTACTGTTCACTAATGATGCCTTTCATAATCGTATTTATGTAAGTTCAGATTTCATAGGGTAATAATCAGGATAATGATGATGATTCTTTGTACTTGTGGGGTGTTTGAAATTTTGAAAAAGTCCTCCTGTAAGTGAATTCACGTAAAATCATTAACCAGAAACTTGAAGAAGTGGGAAACTTGGTTTGGGTGGACTCTGATTTTTTGTTACTTTGGACAAGTCATTTCTTTTTATCTCACTGTCTTGATGTATAAATCAGGACTGCTAAAACCTACTTTGCCAACTTTACAAAGTTATTGTGAGGATAAAATTAAAAAATGAAATGAGTAGAACTTTAGTAAAGTAGCATGATTCAAAATAAATCCACAAAGGTTGTTAGTATTTTTATGTAGTAATAACAAAAGCCACATGGAAATGAATAAAAAATCATATTAACATTAGAATGCATGAAATGTCTGGAGTCAGCCTACTGACATATACCCCAATTCATTTAGAAAGATATAACATTTATGAAGCAAAAATGATGGGGGGAAAGTAAAAAATGAGATAGAGGAATAACATCTTTTAATTTTTCAATTATGAAGTTAATCATCAAATAAAATTAATATTTCTGTACATGTTGTAGAACCTAAAACTCTGAATCTTCATTATATAGAAGTTCTTTTCTTTTTAAAAATAATAAATTCAATGTGTATCTTTTAAAGCTCTCCTGATTATCTGTGATTTCTTTTGTCTTTCTGTTGCTTTCTCATTTTTGTTCATTTATTTTATTTGGGAATTCTAAGTCTCTCCTTATATTTCCTTCATCCCCCTCTTCCTCATTTAAAAAGAAAGAAAAAAAATTCCTTTAGTAAATATGCATAGTCAAGTGAAAGGAATACCCACATTGACCATGTACAAAAATGAATATCTCATTTTGTACCTTGAGTCTATCATTTCTCTTTCAGGAGGTGGTAGCATACATCAGTATTCTTAATCATGTTGTGTAATTATGTTGATTATATTTCTTAAATCTTTCAAAGTTGTTTTTTTTTGGGGGGGTGGGGGTGGGGGCAAGGCAATGAGGGTTAAGTGACTTGCCCAGGGCCAGACAGTTAGTAAATGTCAAGTGTCTGAGACTGGATTTGATCTCAGTTTCTACTGAATCCAGGGCTGGTGCCTTATCCACTCTGCCACCTAGCTGCCACTCTACCTGTTATTTCTTTTCTTTCTTTCTTTCTTTCTTTCTTTCTTTCTTTCTTTCTTTCTTTCTTTCTTTCTTTCTTTCTTTCTTTCTTTCTTTCTTTCTTTCTTTCTTTCTTTCTTTCTTTCTTTCTTTCTTTCTTTCTTTTGCAACAAACATTTATTTTATTTTTTCCAGTTACATGTAAGGGTAGTTTTCAACATTCATTTCCATATGATTTAGAGTTCCAAATTTTTTTTTTCCTTCCTCCCTTTCTTCCCCCCCCCCAGACATCAACCAATATGATATAGGTTATATATGTACAATCCACAAGTGCTCTTTTTATCAGTTCTTTCTATGGGCGTAGATAGTATGTTTCATCATTAGCCCATTGGGATTGTCTTGGATCACTGTATTGCTGAGAGTAGCTAAGTCATTCACAATTACTCATTGAAACAATACTGCTGTCAATATGCACAATGTCCTCCCAGTTCTGTTCACATTAGTTCATATGAGTCTTTCCAGGTTTCACCAATATAATCCCGTTTGTCATTTCCTATAGCATGATACCATTCCACTACCATCATATACCACAACTTCTTCAGTCATTCCTCAATTGATGGACATTCCCTTGATTCCCAATTCTTAGCCACCACAAAGAGTTGCTATAAATATTTTTTGTACAATTTTCTGTCCTTTTCTCTTTTTTACAATTACTTTTTTTTAACTGTTTCCTTCCATTCTATTCCCTTCCCCATGATATTTACTCTATTATCTATCTTTTTTCACCCTATCCCTCTTCAAAAGGAATTTGCTAGGAGCAGCTAGGTGGCACAGTATATAAAGCACCCTCTCCGGATTCGAGAGTACTTGAGTTCAAATCCGGCTTCGGACACTTGACACTTACTAGCTGAGTGACCCTGAGCAAGTCACTTAACCCCCATTGTCCCACACAACAAAACAAAAAACAAAAAAAATAAAAAAAAAGGGATTTTCTTCTCTCTGCCTCCTCCCTCAATTTACCCTCCCTTCTTTTGCCACTCTCTCTTTATCACCTTCCCCTCCTATTTTCCTACAGGATTAGAGAGATTACTCCACCCAACTGAATGTGTATATTATTCCCTCCTTGAGTCATTTCTGAAGATCTTGAGGTCTTTGAGCCAATTCTGATGAGATTTAATCTGCCCAGAATAAATAGATTATTCCACCCAATAGGGTGTGTGTATATGTTAATCCCTCCTTGAGGCAGCTCTGATGAGATTAAGGTCTTTGAGCATATTCTGATGAGTGTAAAATTCATTTACTGCCCTGCTCCTCCCCCATCTCTTCCCCCCACTTCATAAGCCCTTTCCTATGTCTTTTCATGTGGTATTTCACCCCATGCTAACTCTGCCCTTCCCCCTCCCCCAGTGAATTCTACTCACCCCTCAACTTTACCCCAAAGATATCATCATGGGGCAGCTAACTGACACGGTGGACAAAGGATCCGCCTCAGACCCAGGGGGATCCCAACCAAAACCCAGCCTCAGACACAAGACATTCACCCACTGCACAACCCCAGGTATGTCCCCCAACTCCAATATTTTTATGATTCTCTAAGGTCTTTTATTTGAAAGTCAGATTTGCCATTCAGTTCAGGACTTTTCATCACAAATACCTGAAAGTCATCTTTTTCATTGAAGTCCCATTTTTTCCTCCAAAAAATTATGATCAGTTTTGCTGGATGTGTGATTCTTGGTTGTAATCCCAATTTCTTTGCCCTCTAGAATATCATATTCAATGCACTCCAATCCTTTAATGTAGAAGCTGCTATACTGACTGGAGCTCCACAGTACTTGAAGTCTTTCTTTTGGGCAGCTTGCAATATTTTATGCTTGACCTGAGTGCTCTGGAATTTGGCTATAATATTCTGAGGAGTTTTCCTTTTGGGATCTCTTTCAGGAGGCGATCTGTGGATTCTTTCAATTTCTATTTTACCTTCTGCTTCTAGAATATCAGGACAATTTTCTCTGACAATTTCTTGGAAGATGATGTCTAAGCTCTTTCCTTGATCATGGTTTTCAGGTACAACAATCATTTTCAAATTATCTCTCCTGGACCTATTTTCCAGGTCAACTATTTTTCCAGGGAGATATTTCACATTGCCTTCTATTTTTTTATTCATTTGGATTTGATTTATTGTGTCTTGGTTTCTCATAAAGTAACTAGCTTCCATTTCTTCAATCCTAATTCTTAGGCAATTATTTTCATCATAGAGCTTTTGTAACTCTTTTTTCATTTGGCCAATTTGGCTTTTTGAACTGTTGACTTTTTTCTCATGTCTTTCCTACATCACCCTCATTTCTCTTTCCATTTTTTCCCCTACCTCTCTAACTTTATCTTCAAAGTCCTTTTTGAGCACCTCTATGGCCTGAGACCAATTCATATTTTTATTGGAAGCTTTAGATATAAGGGCACTGACATTGACATCTTCTTCTGACAGTGCCCCTCAATCTTCCTTGTCACTGAAGAAACTTTTCTATGGTCCTCACCTAGGGGCAGCTAGGTGGCACAGTGGATAGAGCACCAGCCCTGGATTCAGGAGGACTTGAGTTCAAATCCAGCCTCAGACACTTGACACTTACTAGCTGTGTGATGCTGGGCAGGTCACCTAACCCCAATTGCCTCACGAAAAAAACAAACAAACAACAACAACAACAACAAAAAAAAACAGTTGCTATGGTCCTCACCTTTCTCTGTCTGCTCATCTTGCCTTTCTTTTACTTGATTTTTAGCTCTTTAAAGTGGGGTACTGTTTCCAGGCTGCACTATCCAAGTTTCAAAAGGTCCAAGGTGGTAAGATTTAAGGAGGAGCAGGTTCTTCACTCCCTGCTCTGTTCCCTGGTCTGTAGATGACTCCAGACCAACTTGCTAATCAAGCAGCTTTGTGTGTTGTGGTTGTCAGCTCCAATGAGCCTGTGCCCCTCCCCTACCTGGGCCACTGCTACTCAATCCTGCCTCATGGTTCCCAGAAGAGGTGAAAAACCCAAATTCTTCCTCAGCACCAGCATAGACCCCTGTAATCTCCTCCCTGCCAAGGGCTCAGCTCTTTCATGAGACTGTGAGCTTAGTTTCAGATGACACTGGTGCTGCAGCTGATTCAGAGTCTCTGGGGGAGGGGGTTCTCTTTCTCTGCCAGGGCCTTCCTGGGACTGGATCTGTGTCAGGGTGACTGTGGAGTTGGGCTCCACTCCTGTCTTAGCACAGCAGCTCCCTCCTTCCAACCTTCCAAACCATCCTTGGTTGGAAGATGATTTCAGCACATTCTTCTGTGGGTTTTCTTGCTCTGGGAATTGTCCTATGGCATTATTTGGATGTTTTTTGGAGGGATTGTGTCATGAGTTCCAGAGCTCCCTGCCTTTCCCCCACCATCTTGGCTCCACTCTGGAAGTCTACATCTTGCCTGTTATTTCAATAATTTTTTGAACAGTTAATAACATAACAGGGATGTGCAACAAGGCTATGATGATACTTTGCTTCTCTGGGCATGACACCCACCTCCTCTCAATATGGGGAACCATCTAGTCATCAGGGCTAGTTATGGAAAATGATTTTTTGGCTTCCTTGGTCTTCAGAAATCTGCCAAGTCTGAATGACCTCCACCTGGCCATTGCTGGCCTCAACTTTTTTTTTAAGTCATCTTTTCATTTGCAAAAAAGTGATACTTTTATATTCTCTGTGCATATCCTTCCTTCCTTCTTTCCTTCATATTGTAAGAACACTTCTAGTATTGTGTCAAATATTAGTCTGATGATAGACAGCCTTGCTACTCCTCTCATATTAAAGAAAAGGCTTCTGTTTTATCTCTTTACATAAAATTGTGCTTCTTTGTTTTACATAGATATCATTATCAAATAAATACTATATGATATTGAGGAAAAGTCAATTTATTTGGTTGTTTTTAAGTGCATTCAGACAGATATGGATATTGCACTTTATCAAGAGCCTTTGCTACATATTCTGATGGTAAAGAAGATATAGGAAAAAATGAAAAGTAAAATAACAGCAACATTGCATTACTAAATAAAAATAAAACTAATTGTATTAAAGAAAAGGAAGAGAAAAACCAAATTACTAGTACCTAAAATGAAAAAGAAATTCACAACAAGTGACAAACTAAAATAACTAAAAACTATTTTATAGAATGATCTTTCAATAAAACTGACAGCTTAAATGAAATGGAAGAATATTTATAAAACTATAAAATGCCCAGAACTACTGAACTCAAAGAACCTAAATTAAGGAAAAAGAAATTGAACAAATCACAAATTAACTCCCCAATGGGGGAAAAAACAAACAATATTAGAGGTATTTACAAGAAAATTCTTTCAAATATTAAGGAATAACTAATTGTAATATATAAACTGCTTGTAGAAATACCTCAAAACAACAGTCCTTATTTTTCTGTGTTCTTTACAATATCAGTTGCCAGTGATTACCATCTAGTACCATTTAAATATTTTACATCAATTAACTTTTCTTTCTTTCTTTCTTTTTTTCTTTTCTTTCTTTTTTCTTTTCTTTTCTTTCTTTCTTTCTTTCTTTCTTTCTTTCTTTCTTTCTTTCTTTCTTTCTTTCTTTCTTTCTTTCTTTCTTTCTTTCTTTCTTTCTTTCTTTCCGGAGCAATGAGGGTTAAGTGACTTGCCCAGGGTCACACAGCTAGTATCAAGTGTCTGAGGCCAGATTTGAACTCAGGTACTCCTGACTCCAGTGCCGGTGCTCTATCCACTGCGCCATCTAGCTGCCCCACATCAATTAACTTTTACAAAGAAATCTTTACTGAGAAAATATAAGGTGAACAAAAGTACAAGCTCTTCCTTCCAACATCTATGGGCACAACCTTTCTATACTTGCACAGCTCCTGGGAAGAGTGGGTACCAACTTTAAGTAGTTTCTACTAAGCATTAATCTCATTAAGTTCACTTTTGAATGTTGCATAGGCAATGACAATGCTACTTTTATTGTTATACTGGCTAAAGTAGGTGGCTTGGGAGTTTGCTTCTTCTGTGCTCAGTTGTTCAAAGCTTTGGCTTGACAGGTCAGTAGACCTCTGGTGGCTCAATATTCTGTCTTTTAAAAGCTTGTAAGTTCAGAGTCTAGTCTGTTCTGTCTCTAGTACTCCTTCATCTAAGACAGTAAAGATAGACAGAACAAGAACAGAAACAACAGTAGGGTCACATGCTCTTGGTTTCATGTCAATCCAAATGGACAGCCTAGGATGCTGGTTCTCTGTCTCTGTCTCTTTAACTCTATCTCTCTCCACTTCTACCCCACTCCATATTCCTTTCCTCCTCACTAAAATGCAACCAAGTAGGAAGCCAAGAGGGCTCGTTTTAGTCTGTTAGTTCATTTTAATGCATACTCATGCTCTTTACATAGTTTAGGAACAAAGAAAGCATGAGGTACATACTTACAATATGGAGCTCCAAATGACCAGTTTTGTAATACATTTATTTTAACTTTATAGATGAGGAAACTGAGGCCTGCCGTGAATATGTCTAAGGTCAATAGAAGTAACAAGAAAAGCTTAGTGTTTCTTCAGGCAATAGAACGTAGATAAAATTGGAAACAAATACATACTTTCTCCACATAATATGTGATTCTCTATCTTTGTCTCTGTCTCTGTCTCTGTCTCTCTCCCTCTCTCTCTCCCCCTTGCTCTTTTCTTCTGATTCTTTGAATTGAAATATAAATGTCTTTGGCCCAAGGTCCAAATGTTCTTTATGTTTATATGACATTTTGTAAGGGGCTAAAATTCTAGCTAGTCTGTCTAAATATCTAATGAGTGGTTGTCAATAAATTATAAGCTTTAGCAAGAGTTTAGACTTTTAAACATTTATTAAAGAGAATAAGAATTTGGTGAAGAGAGAAAGAGGCCTAGATTCATCTATACATCAGAGGAAGAGTGCATTTTAGCTCCACTCTTCATGAGAGTCTTGAAGAAAGAGCGCAAACCACACCTCTTTCATCCCATAAGTCTCCTGTGAAACTGGGAACATCCCATCTACTCACATACACAGCTCCAAGCTAATTGGCTGGTAGCTTTGATAGACAGTACCCACGAGCAAACGTTACTTCCTGATGCCAAGGACCTGACCACATGGCTTGCCCTTAGACGCCTTCTCCTCATTGTGTAGCTTTCCCACAATAACTCTCCAGAAGATGGCATCACTCCAATCATTACAATTTAATAATATCTTTATATATGTATGAAACATGTATGAAAACATGTATGTGTATATATACATATAGTTATAAAATTTTATGTATAATACACATATAGATGCAAAATTTTATGTTTGTATATTTATATGTACACACAATTTTATAGCTTTAGAGCAGGAAAGGACCTCAGAAACCAATGCTTCCTTTCCCTTATTTTATGGATGAGGAAACCAAGTGCCAGGGAGGTTGAATGACTTGCCTAGGATTATACAGGTAATAAGTACAGGATCTGATTCCAGGATCTGACTTCAGGGCGAGTATTCTTTCCAATGTAATTCTATTCCCTATAGGTCTTTAGGGTTACCAAGTACTTTCACCTATGACATCTCATTCAGTCTTTACAATAATCCTATGAGGTAAGTGGTATGGATATCTTATGCACTTTTACATATGAAGAAACTGATGCTGAGAAACATTTAGTGACCTGCTCAATGTCATACAAGTAGTATTAGAGCTGAGGTTTGAACCAAGATATTTTTTTTAAAATATGTGTATTACAAACCTGTTGTTCTGTCTATGCCAAAATGCCACTCTCCCCCAACACCTATATTCTAGAGAAATAATTGCTAGAGAAATAATAACTGAAGTGTAAATAAAAATAGAAATGGAAGAAAATGGAATTTCTCTTATGTATTTATTTTATCAATGAATGCCTTTACTTTTCTATAAGCTTTTGCATTCCCTGTCTATTATGTATGCAGAATAAGTCACTGAAATAACAGAAGTGAAAATATTATTCCATATAATTTCTTGTGATTAATTGACTCTATTTCAATTTTGAATGAGGTTTAAGTTTGTTTTCTTCTTTTGCATTTTGTAGAAGGCACACATGGGATCTTTCTGTAATTACTCAGTCTTATAAGGACACCCAGATGAGTCTGCCAAGCTTGTGTCTGTCCAGGTGTCTTATGCAACTTAGAAAGGCTGAGCCATTTATCCATTTTACAAATACTTCTGCACAATAGAAAGTCAAAGAAGGCTTCATTGCCACCCTGAGTTTCTCTCATGTGCCAGGAATGACTGTTAACCTTCTAGGAGAGCCTTAGGAAATGTGTAGCAACAAAGCATATTTTAGCAACATTTTTTATGCATATAGGCTGGGATGCCAGAAATACAGGTCCTGATACAAGTTCATAGCCTTGATCCTCACTGAATATTTAGTATTTGGAGATATTGGCATTTCACTTGATGTTGAAATTGTTGGCATCCAATTACAGGTGGTTACAAGGTGACTTGGCTCAAAAGTTAGTTCCTAGTGAAATGTATTAATTGTTTTTATTGCCACACTTTGAGAGGCCTTGTTAAAATTGTGTTTCTTGAAGTTAATGGTGATGGCGGCTGCAGATCTTGTTTGAAGAGATAGCTAATTTTCAGCCCTCAAGTTCTTAGCACAAAACCAATATAAAGCTACACATAAACAAGCTCACATATTGATTGAAAGGGCTCTTGAGGACCCAAACAAGAGGCTCAGAGTAAATATCTGATGCCAAGACAAAAGATCTGCTCCAGTTTACTGCCTCAAAAGTCTACCAGGTGTTTGCAGTTTTGTACATGTTGCAGTACATGTCGGTCATCAAAAGAGATTTCTACCTTGGAAAAGAAAATCCATCAGAACCCACTAGAAATTGACTAAAAGATGAGAGTAGGAGTAGAAGCAAGAACAAACATAGGTCTTATGTCTGTATGGTTTTCCAAAAACAAGTGATACTTTTACAAGAAACCTAGTCAAAATAGAACATGAAAAAAGCATCCAGTTTAAATTCCTGCTTTTGCTTGGAAAATGGGAAGTCAGTAAAGAACCAAAATACTGACAGAGCTGACATCATTTATTAATCAGTAGCAAACTTATGGAATGGTTCCAAAGTGCAAAATATATAGATATATTCTTATGGCCAATCAAAATTTAGAGAGTAAGAGACCTTAGAGAATTATGAACTAGGGGTTGGTTAGAAGAGAAATTAGAGGTGATCCAGTGCAATCCTTCATTTACAGAGTGCTGTTAAGTGACTTGCTGAATGTTCACATAACAGCTAAATGTCAGAAGACAGGATCTCAGGTCTTTGCATTGTACCATGCTGAACACACTGATGACCCACCTTAGCCAATTCTGCTTACTTGCTACTGCCAAGGGCTTCTGAAGATTTAATGGAAATAATAGTACTATTTTTATAAAATACCAATGATGGATGAGATAGGCCAATTATTAATTCATGCCAGAAACAATGTAAACACCTTTTAAAATATTTTTAAATTTTATTTTTAACTTATGAAATACCACAATAATTTCCATAACATAAAACTAAAAAACATGACTGCACATGAAATGCAAATCTACTTTGTACAATTTGTTCATCCTTTCAAATATATAATAGTTATCTCATACCTTTCTCTTTTCCCTTTTCTCTTCCTTCCCTAATCCCCCAGATGTCTGCCATTAAACACAAATATATGTATGTGTGTACGTATGTATTTATGTATGTTCGTATATGTTTGAAATCATTCTATACATACGTAGATTTATCAGTTCTTTCTCTGGATGCAGCTAATATCTCCTTTTTTAACTTTGTTGTAGTTATTTTGGATATTTATAATTGTCAAAATAACTTAATCACTAAAATTGTTTTTAAAAGTTTTGCTGTTACTATATATAATATTCTCTTGGTTCTGCTCATTTTGCTCTTCATTATTTCATGCAAGTCTATCCAGGATTTTCTGTAAGCAACCAACTCATCATTTCTTATGACATATGATCATATGCCACAGTTTGTTCATTCCCCTATTGATAAGCATCCCCACAATTTCCAGCTCTTTGCTACCACAAAGAGCTACTTCAAATATTTTAGAACATATAGGTTGATTTTCATATTTAAACCATTAATACTATAAGAGAGCATCCCTCATACCATATGGAGGAAGGTCAAAGGATATCAGTGATTATTTCAGTGATTATTAATCCCACTTTGAAGATCATTGGCTCAATAATAGTCTTTTTGCTCCAGGACTATAATTGTGTTTAGATTTAGATTTTAGTTTTTGTTTTTGTTTTTTAAGTGAGGCAATTGGGCTCAAGTGACTTGGCCAGGGTCACACAGGTAGTAAGTGTTAAGTGTCTGAGGTCGGATTTGAACTCAGGTACTTCTGACTCCAGGGCTGGTGCTCTATCCACTGTGCCACCTAGCTGCCTTCGATTTTAGTTTGTTCTTACAGAGTAAAGACTGTCTCATCATGTCTGTGATAAAAAGCTAGTCTTCATAACCTGTTGGGAAGTGTCTTGGTGCATTTAGAACCAGTAACTGTCTATATCTATGTTCCATTCTCTCTGGGGGAAGGACATATTGTTGTCAAATTAATCTGTGTTCTCATGGGAGTAAGTGGACAGAAATTTATTTACATATCTACCCCTGAAATCTTGAGCCTTCAAGTCATCCTGATTGTGAGTATATGGGTAAAGGAGGAAAAGAAAATGCCAGAAATGGATATATAAGATACTAAAGGAATATAGACCCACAGTCATTATAAGGGTGGAGTATTTTAAACTTCAATTGTTTCATTGGATCATTGGTTTGGATCTATAAGGGATGCCACAGGTCATGTATTCTAATATTCCCATTTTCAAAATGAAGAAGCTGAAGCACAGGGAGGTTGAGTGACTTGCCTAAGGTTGCACAGTTAGTAAGTGGCAGAGGGAAGATGCAAACTGGTCCCTTTGATCTCAAACTCAAAACTCTTCCCTAGAAATTAGTTATTTTCATTAGACTTCAATATAATGTAATGCAGGGGCAAGTTCCCCCAGGTCTTAGGATTTCAACAATGTAGAGAGCTACCTCTACTAATACCACTTTGGGAGAATTTAGTTTCCAAGAACCACTGGAGAAATTGAGAGGTTAAATGATTTTCTAGTCACACGGATGTTACATGGCAGAGGTAGAACTAGAATACATTTCTTCCCAATTCATAAAGGGATTTTCTACTTAGTTCTCCATTCTACTTATCCTCCAGGGATAGAGCCAGAGGTTGTATGACCATTTACTTCATTCCTCATGCTTTCTGAGAATCCAGACTCTAGTTTAAGAATTTAATAACAATAATAATAGCTAACATTTATAATGTGCCTACTGTGTGCCAGGCACTGTGCTAAGAACTTTATAAATATTAAAACATTTGATGCTCAACAACCCTGGGAGGTAGGTCCTATCATTATCTTCATTTTACAGATGAAGAAACTGAGGCAAACAAAAGTTAAGAGATTTGCCCAGTGTTACACAGCTAGTAAGTGACCAAATCCAAATATGCATTCAAGGGCAGCTAGGTGGCACAGTGGATAAAGCACTGGTCCTGGATTCAAGAAAACCTGATTTCGAATCCGGCCTCAGGCACTTGATACTTACTAGCTGTGTGACCTGGGGCAAGTCACATAACCCTCACTGCCCTGCAAAAAAAAGTCAGTACAAATATGAACTCAAGTCTTCCTGACTCCAAGCCCAGGTCTTTAGCTAGTACACCATTTAGCTGCTTCCAGTTTATAAATGACTTAGGTTGACCCCCGCCCCTTACCCTTTTAAATACCTAATTAAATTGTCTCTTTCTTCAATGAATCAGATAGTACACACTGTGGCTGAAAACTGGGGACCCAAAGAAAGGCAGACACACTACCTAAAGAGCTCAATTCTAATGAGGGGGACAACATGCAAAAATAAATGAACACACAAGATACATACATAGTGGAAGTGGAAGAGATGCTTCAATTGGGGAAGTGAGAGGTGTGGGGGGTAAGAGCAGGAAAGGAAATGCCATCTGCTTTCTGTAAATATTCGAAGGATAGTTGATTCCATTTGTATTCATTCACGCTAATTCAAACCTTCTTTGTCTTAGTTGGCCTTTCAGTAGATTTTGTTAACACTGTCATCATCCTGAAGTTAAACTGATGATGAATCTTTCCAAACTGGGCAAAGCTCAGCCTTAGACAAGAGACAAACTATTCTGAACTTGTACTGAAGCCCTCTCTGGTTTGGGAAGGCCTGTTAAGAACCTGTGCTATTTTGAAACACTTCAAGAAACCAAGACTATCTCCATGAATAAAGAGGTGACTTTAGCAGAGATCTTCCTATGAATATAAACCCAATTCAGAAAATGGAAAACAGGTGACTATTTTCTATTGTTTTAATATTCCTGAGTCAACAAATCACTTCTCATTCTTATCTGCTGTGCACCCCCCTCTTTGATCTTTCCTCCTTGGTCTTCCAATTGTTCAGCACTTTTATCATGTCTGGTCCTCTCCTCTGGGCACTTTGCATTTTCTTCATATTAAAATATGCTATACCAGGTATCTCCAAGAACCACTTCAAGGTTCTTCAATATCAGATTATATGATATGTCAGCAGCCTTATAATTCTTTGTCCGTGTCCTGTCTTTCCTTTTGGCTGCTAAGAGGACTAAAAAATGATAAAGTTTAGAGAAAGTAGTTTCTTGATCCATTATTATTCTGAAGTTCTTGTATGCTTTTAGGGAGAAGATTTTTCAGTTTTCTATTCAGCAATCTATAGTATCATCACAGCACATACTTTTTTAGGAAATGCAAAATTACTTACCTAAATTTTTCATCTTCTTTGCTACCAACTTTCCATGTGAGGAACTATTTTAAAATAAGTTCCTCAAATAATATTAAAAATGATAACTTATAAATACATAGCACTTGTCATAATATGATCCTATGAAATAGGTAGTACAAATTTAATTGGTAGCATTTTATAGATGAGAATGATGCTCAGAGAGAGTTCTTGACTTGCCTGTGATCACAAGTTGGGCAGCTATTTGGTGCCATAGTACATAGAGTGCAGTGCCTGGAATCAAGAAGACTCATTTTGAGTTCAGATTTGACCTCAGATACTTACTAGTTGTGTGACTCTCAGCAAATCACTTAACCCTGTTTGCTTCAGTTCCTCATTTGTAAAATGAGCTGGAGAAGGAAATGGCAAATCACTCCAGTATCTCTGCCAAGAAAACCCCAAATGGGGTCATAAAAAGTTGGACATGACTGAAAAACTACTGAATAACAAGAGAGCACTAGATCCAGGTGACCTATGTCCTAGGGTGTTGAAATAATTGGCAAATAGATTTCAGAGTCACTGTTACTGACCTTAATGATGTAGATAACAGAAGAAGTTAATAAGCTAGTGTTGTCCTTAGCAGCAGTGACCCTTTCTGTCTTATATTTGTACCTTGACATAGTTCTTCTTTTGTCCACCCCATCCCCTATATCACTCTTCCCAGTTCCAAATTTTGGATCAGTGGATTCATATCACTGGGGATGCTTCCTCCTCAAGAATCAGCTCTTCAGGAGAGCTCCTGCCCATCCTTTCCCCTCATCCCTTTATGCTTCATTCTCTAGGCACAAACATTGGTACCTACAGTTACAAAGTCATAATTATTTTGACAAATGACTTTACTACTGGACTATAGGTAAGGAAATCTCTTTTCCTAATCCAACTTATACTGATGTTTCCAGGTATTAAAAAAAAAAAAACAAACAAGCAAGCAACTTCACATCTTGGTCTTTGTGAAGTTGCCACAGGGGCATGGTTGATTTTATCAGATTCAGGTGAAGAGTGTGAATTTTAATTACAAATGGTAGAGTTTAAAATCAAAGATTGCTGTTTCTGAGGTCAGAAGACCTATATTCAAATACTACTCACACATACACATGCTCATTTAGAACCCGTATGAGTTTTTTTTTAAGTTTAATCTACATTATTAATACTTTCTTAGGTCTGTTCAACTATTTCAGTCATGTACGACTCTTTGTGGCCCAATTAGTGGTTTTCTTGGTAAAGATCCCAGAATGGTTTGCCATTTCCTTCTCCAGCTCATTTAACAGATGAGGTAACTGAGGAAAATAGTGTTAAGTGACTTTCCCAATGTCACATAGCTAGTAAGTGTCTGAGGTTGAGATTTGAACTCAGGTTTTCCTGACTCCAGGTCTAGAACTCTATCTACTGTTCCACTTAGCTGTCCCTTTTTGGTTTGTTTATGTGTGTGTGTGGGGGGGGTTAGGGGAGGGTGTTATTGTTAAGCTTTAAACAAAGCATTTGTTAATTAGTGTGAGCATAAATATTTTGTATAATGGAAATAGCCCAAGTTATTTATTTGGGTTATTGGTAATAACCTAAACAAGCCACTGAATCTTTCTGTTTCTCATTTTTCCTATCTGTAAATGGAAGGGATTAAATCATCTAGGTATCTATGATACTATGATCCCAAAACTTAATAGTCATAAATAGGAACTTATCTATAAGTAGATTCCTCTTTTTTTCTCTATGAAATTGATGGAGCAAAAGCACTTTCTCCTTTGCTCCCCATTTGACTGAAAAGAAAACCATGTAACTTGGGAGACCATGCAGGTATTTGGCTATACTCCAAACAAATAATTCACTTCAACAAACATTTATTGAGCCCATGGTATGTTCAGTGCTTTGGGCATAGAAAGACAAAAATTGAAATTGTTACTGCCCTTAAGGATCTTACATCTCCTGGAGTTGTGCAAAATGTACATAGACAAATACATAATATGTCCAAGGGAATAAAAAGTTATTTTAAGAAGGGAAACACCTAAACACCTCAGGGGATCAGGAAAAGTCTCATGTAGGATCGTGAATTCACTGATTGAGAGATTGAATGGCAATCAGAGACAATATACTTCAAACTTCTAATTTTGAAGAAGGAAAGCAAGGCTCAAAGTGTGACTTGCCTAAAGTCACACATGCTGTAAATGACAGAGGTATTTTGAAGAGCCCCAATTGTGCTATGAAGAAGGTAGAGATTCTAAGAAGGTGAGGTGAGAAAGAAGTATATTCTAGACCTCAGGAGGGCACTTCTACAGAGGCACTGAGGTGGGCAATAGAATTTTTCGTATGGGAAACAACTAGCTTTCCTGCCTGACTGAAATAGAAGATGGTAGCTATGATCTAGAGCAGTTAGGTGGTGCAGTGGATAGAGTGATGGGCCTGAAGTGATGAAGACTCATCTTCCTGAGTTCAAATCTGGCTTTGGACACTTACTAATTGTGTGACTCTGGGCAAGTCACTTAACCCTGTTTGTCTCAGTTCCTCACCTGCAAAACGAGAAGGAAATAGCAAACCACCCCAGTATCTTTGCCAAGAAAAACCCAAATGGGGTCATGAAGTGTCAAACACAATTGAAATAACCGAACAATTACAGCAAAAGCTGTGATCTACTAACCCCCTAGGACATTTCCCCTATTTCCTCAAATAGTTTACCACTTGGGTTTCAGTCTTCCTCTCCATCCCAGCTCCTTTACTTTTATTAAGGAACTTTAACATAAATCTAACTTGACTTTCAAGGTAACTTTCCATTTCTTTGATATGCTTATCTCCCTTGGTTTGCTCCTTCACTCTATATCATCTACATGCAGAGATAGTCACAATTTTTATCTTGCCTCCTCCCCATGTTCTACTATTATTATCAAGAACTCTGAAATTTTCTATCTTATCATAATATCTGATCATATTATCTCTCCCTATTGTCTTAATTTTTCTAAACCTATTTTTCTTTATTACTATGAACTGCAATCCCTTTACCTATCAGTACTTTCCAAGTACATGGTAACTTTCTCTCTGACTAAACTCTCTTCCCCTCTGAATTATGACTTTTTAATTAACCAATTCAGCTTTATACTTATCATCTGTTCTCAATTGCCCTGCCATCCTGCCCTATTCCTGATAATCTCATTGTCAAAGTCTAACTCTGAAGTACTTACACCATCCATTTTGTCCATTTTCCTCACATGGGGTTGAATGGAGGGCAAGGGAGTTTTGGCACTGTGCTGACTGAGTCCCTCATGGATTTTTTATCCAAACTCAACATGACCCTCACTGCAACAAGACAATCTTCTACTTTTGCCTAATTGATTCTCTATCTCTCTCCTCCAAATCTTTTCTTCTCTTCTGAATTTTCCTAAAAGATCTGTCTCCCTCAACTCAGCTGAGAACTCCATACTTCAGTAGGAAAATCAAGGCTTGAACATAATTTTTCTTTTATTTTCTCTTCAAATCAACACACTTGTCAGTCCACCTCTACTTTGTTTCCAGTTCTTTGCTACTGCAAAAAAGTGCTGCTATAAATATTTTGGCATATATTTAGAATGTTTTTGTCATGGATATCACTAAGGCATATGCATAATACTGAGATCTCTAGGTCAAAGGGTACAGGTATCAATCACTCCTCCATATTGCTTTTCAAAATGATGCAACCAGTTCACATCTCTAGCATTCAACAATGATTATTAGTGAATAGATGTCTTCCCACTTCTCTAATATTGACCAGTCCTATATTTTGCCATTTTTGTCAATCATTTAGATTTGAGGGAAAGCTCAGAATTGTTTTGGTTACCTCTCTATTGTTCTTAATGATTTAGAGCATTCATTCATGTTGCTGTTAATAAGCTGTAATTCTTCTTTTGATAACTATTTGTTCTTCTCTATTGAACAATTGTCTATTAGGGAATGACTTTTATTCATTTATATTTATTAATTTCCCACATATATTAAACATCAAACATCAGTGCTACTTTATGCAATGGTTTTTGCAGGTCATCTACTTGTCTTCCTATCCTACTTTTGTCAATTTTCTTCATTTAATAGTTTTCAATTTCATGTAATCAAACATATTTATTTTTCTTTTTGTGATTTTTCTCTATCCCTTCTTTGGTCAGAAAATAATCACTCTGGTGAGAGATGAGAAAGGTATCTGATCTTATTTTCTTCTAATTATTTTGCTATCTGATTGTTAATATTCAGGGAACATAATCCATTTTGAGCTTGCTGTGGCATATTGTACAAGATGTTGTTCTAAATCTAATTTCTGCCAAGCTTCTGTCCGGTGTTTCCAGCACTTTTTTGTCAAGTAAGACCTTCCCTAATTTTGTTCCTGGGTTTATAAAAAACTGGCTTATTGAGTTCAGTTGTGACTTATTCTTTATTATCAATGCTATTCCACTGCTCTACTTTTCTATTGTTAACCATAACCAAATATTATCAATGATAAAATATATGTAATATATATGATATAATATATGATATAATTATAATATAATTTCTTGAGTAGAGTTTCATTGTAATACACAAAATGATGTTAATCTTGCATAGATATTTCACAGGTAAATATTTATTTGTTGAAGACTTTATATTTAACATTATCAGAATATTCCCCATAGGTATAGAAATTATGAGTAGGAAAAATTAATGCTTTCATTTTGAACCACAAATATGATAGGCATTTCTACTGTTGATATGTTTTGTTAAAGGTGGTTAGTGATAATGAGAAAAATGTTTTTTTTCCAAAAAGTGAATGCCAAGACTCTTTCTTGTGTTGATTGCTAGATCCTAATATAAAGAATTAATTGTTATTTGAGGTTTTTATGACCCCATCTTTTGGCCAAAATTAAAAAAAAAAACCTGGGCATGCACTGACCTGGGGCTCCGCAAACTGTATGGTGCTCCACCCACTGGTTGTAGCCATCGCCATGGTGCTGGCACCACATGTCATCACCACTCGCCAATGCCTACATGGGCCTGGCAAAATTAAAATGATTGGAAGCCCAGTGAGGGCAGTCATGGGACTGTCAGAGTAGCCAGTCAATTGGCTGGGGGCTGTGTGTGGTCACGCTGGGGTCTGCTGGGAAGAAGGGAGGGTTTTTGCCATTCTAGCTTGAAGCTGGAAGGTGACAGTATGCTGTTGTGTGTTCTCAGCTTATTCCTGGGTGGTGGTGGTGTTCAGGTTGTATAATTTCCCTTTCCCCATTTTATTTCCTTTCCCTTAATCCTACTGATCCTGTTTGTGGTTTTTTAAGTTCATTCTTGTTAAATAAATCCTGTTCTCTTTTAAGGAAGGCTGCCGATCTCCTTCCTTGCCCCACTATTGTGGCAAGCTGTCTAGCTAACACTCCCCAATTAAAAATTAGTCCCTACACTAACAACAATATCAGCTTTTTCTATGTCATTCCTAAGTATAATATGCCTTCTTCATTCCATTGGAGGAATGGCAGGTTCTATTTTAGAACTGAGCTCCACGATGGCAGCAGAGAACAAGAAAAAGTCTTGATCTTCACTTTTGAAAACGCATTTTCTTCATTATCACTGGCCACATTTAAGCACGGTGATGTTGAACCAGATGTTGCAAAGCTTTTCAGTGGTCAAATATACGTTGTCGGAGTGTTCATGAAAAAGTCATTAGCTTTCCTCCCCTCCTCTTTCACTGTCAGGCCAAATCATGTCATAAATATAGTCACTTGTCGAGCAGGATATCAATCTATCCAGGTATCACCCACTTCCTGTCTCTGGCCATATGTTTCGGTTATTTATGTCAAGAAAATCACATTTACACAACCACTGCTTGTTGTTTACAGAAGTTTAACTCCTCTGATATAACCCTGCTTGTGTTGCATGCTTTTAGCCCATAGATTATACATGAGCTTGTACATTTTAAAATATGCTACCACATGCATGATAGAATAAACACAGAACTGAATTGACAGCACCATCTGCCAAACACAGCCCATGTTAGGGGAATGGACCTTGTACAGTATTCAACTCCTGCGACCATTAGATCAGTATATTTTTATGGGGGTGTGAGTTACTTTGTATGTTAAATGATAACCAAATTGGGGGATTTTGATCATTTGAATAACTAAAATCTTATGTAAGAACCATAAAAAGAATTTGAAATAGCCTATTTGCTGATGTGCTATAGGCAGAATTTATGACCTGATGCTACTAATATGTTTGCATATACTTGTATATGTATATGTGTACGTGTCTCTATTCTCCGTTTATTTTCTTTTGTTTGCACATTTAGGAGTCAGCTACTATTATTACATTTGATAAATGTATTCAGTTTTAGTTTTTAGCAATCAGTAATACATCTTTAAAATATAAAATAAATGCTGTGGGAAATTTGATCCTTAATGTTTGGCATTGGATCAGTTAAGAAAAATTAATACGGCTGTTTATAATCTAAATTATACTTTCCTTTAATATAAATGCACACATTCCATATAACTCTCAATTCCCACCCACCCATTGTGATTTATTTCCTGGTGGAGTTCTGAGAAAGAATATTTTTGATTACTGCCTAAAATGAAAAGATTATATTAAGAAAAAAAAATAGGCTGCAAGTTGGGACCAGTCTTTCTCCCTTCCTGCCCCCCCCCATCATCCTAAAAAAGACTTTAGGGTTTTTTTTGATAGTTTATGTGATTTAAACATAATAGAAAGAGAGTGTCTTTGACTTAATCAACTTCTAAGGCTGGTGTAATTGTTTTTTGGAGAAACATTATTTTTAAATTCCTTTGGCAATATAGCGTTATTATCTATTTAAAGGCTACTGCAGGATAGACTAAAATTGAATATAGATCAGATCCTTAGTTTGCCAGTGAGCAAATCAGTCTGATTACATGGGATTATTTGGTATATAAATTTCTAAATTGAATGGTTTCTTGTTCTATTAAATAAAGTAACAGAACTATTGTGGTAAGGCATTTTCATTTTTTTATATTTGGGACGCAAGTCACTGTTTTTAGATTAATCAATATTACTTTATTTCATAATGATAACACATTAGTCTAATAAGACCTCATGCCTCATTTGTCTATAAGAAGTACACTACCAACCATTAAAATAATCTTTTTATTCTTTTCCAAAGCTTCAATATATAACTTTAAAAGTTTTCTTGATTTTCTAACACAAAACAAAGACAAACTGTGAGAGACCATATAGGAAAATACTTGCAAGCCACAAAGTACTATGTAAATGTCAGGCATCATGATCAATACATCTTTTGGTTAAAAAAATGCAAGAACCAAAAAGATTTAAATTTGTAATGACGATGCATGGCTTAGAAACTTTTCCCTTTGAAGTTGATTTTACTACTTACTGATGTGGTTATTTTCCTGTAATACCAGGTTCAGATCATTTCCTGCTTTGCAATCACTATTCCCAATGCCCATATCAATTCAAACCTCTCCTTCTCTGACAGGAACATTAGATACCAACAACAAATGGGAAGTAACTGGAACTGGTAGGAGGAAAGACAAGTGGAGTTTATGAGAAATGTTCTTTGCAGCACAGCCTCATCTGTCCATTAGGTGATGGTTTCTTCAAGACTAGGCACACATAGCTCTTATTGTCTGGCCTACAGAAATTTCATGCATCACCAATATTTGAAGCTCAAGAACCACACAGAACTTTGTTGATTTATGATCTCACTGTGCAAATATGAATTGGCACCTGCACTCCTTGAGCCCCTGAATTCATTCAAAACAAGTCTCTTCTACACAAAGACTTTTTTTGAAACACAAAGCCATGATATAATTTCATTAATTTATGGCATAAAGATTCTGAAATCCCTTGACTTCATTTTTAGGTGTCTAGCAATGACTATATTTAACTTGTATTACTATTAGACATAGGAAATGGCACACAAATAACCAAAACGATATCATATGCACTATAGATTAGACTGAAAAAACTTTAGAGTCCTTCTAGTTCCACTCCCTCATTTTACATATGGAGAAATTGAGACTCAGGGAGATTAAGTGATTTACCCAAGGTAACACACACATATCCATCAGAGGTGGAATTTGAACCCACATCCTTTTTTCTTTGGGGGGGTAGGTTTACCAAACTGATAGATTGGGATAATTTTATAACATTTGAGAAGGTCTCTTTTAGATGAGTTACAGAAAAATGGGCTAGATGAAAATATATCCAAAAGAGGTTGAATGGCCAGGCCCAAAGAGAAGGCATTATATTGGGGACATTCACTGAAAGGGAGGTAGGTATCTTTTGGCATATAGATCCCTAGGATCTTGACTTTGTTCTGTGTGTTTAAAATGGACTTTTTTGTGAGACAATTGGGGTTAAGTGACTTGCCTAGGGTCATACAGCTAGTAAGTGTCAAGTGTCTCAGGCCGGATTTGAACTCAGGACCTCCTGAATCCAGGGCCAGTGCTCTATCCGCTGTGCCACCTAGGTGCCCCCTAAAATGGACTTCATCAGTGAATTAGATGAACGTATGCATAGCATGCTTATTAAATTTACAGATGACACAGAAGTGGGAAGGATAGCCTACATTTCAAGTAACAGACTCAGAATCCAAAAACTCAAGAGGCTGGCTGAATGGATTGAATGTAAAAAAGATGACATTTAATAAAGATAAATATAAAGTTAGAGAATCTCTTATTTATATAAAATATCTGAGGATATCTTACTAAGACTTCTTTCTACAACATGGCCAATACATGGTAATCCAACCTTTGCTTGAAGGATTAGTAGACTCACTACAGCCTGAATTCAGCTGACTTAATTCTTGTACAATTTTAATTGCTTGGAAATTGTTGCTTACACAGAGCACAAATCTGCCCCTCTGAAATCTCCCTTGCTCCCAAGGCCAAGAATCTCAATTTACTTGTATATAATAGGTCTTAAACTATTTAAAGAGAGATATAATGTCTTTTTAACGTGTAAGATGCCCACAATATAGTAGAGAGCCGGCTTCAGTACCAGTAAGATCTCGTTCCAGTTCTCACTGTGACACATCCTGGCTTATATCAAACTGGGCAAGTCTCAACATATCAGGGCTCTGGGTAACTCTCTGTGACGGTAAGTTGCAAAGGAGGGGCATACTTTTATTGGTATAGAAAATTCCTCCCTGGACACTTCCATCCCTAGTGAAATTAAAGATACAGTCTCCCCTCCCCCCCCTTAACACTTTCTTAACATCCCACCTATTCATTTTAAAGGTCAGAAAACCAATACACAGAAGGTTTGTGACTTACATAAAGTCACATAGGTGATAGGGCTAGGGTTTGTCCTCAAACTCCAAAACTATGGCTCCTTTTCTACCCTCTTCTTTCAACCACCTCCTGTATTTGGGGACATAATTTCACCAAGCCAACAGAAGATGAGCTCATAGCTTTTCCCTTTTTTTTTTTTTTTTTTTTTTTTGGTGAGGCAATTGGGGTTAAGTGACTTGCCCAGGGTCACACAGCTAGTAAGTGTTAAATGTCTGAGTCCGGATTTGAACTCAGGTACTCCTGACTCCAGGGCCGGTGCTCTATCCACTGAGCTACCTAGCTGCCTCAGCTTTTACTTTTGTTCAACTACAGGAAACAAATATTTTATTCACTTTTAAAATAGTTCATTGGCAATGTTAAATAGTAGGGATGATGTCTAGCATTTATATAACATTTTAAGGTTTACAAAACATTATTGGGGCAGCTAGATGGCGCAGTGGATGGAGCACCGGCCCTGGAGTCAGGAGTACCTGAGTTCAGATCCGGCCTCAGACACTTAATACTTACTAGCTGTGTGACCCTGGGCAAGTCACTTAACCCCAATTGCCTCACTAAAAAAAATAAAAATAAAAATAAAAAATAAAACATTATTAATTTGACTAGTTATGAGTTGAAATAAATGGGCACTGTTATCCATTATAGGTGGTGCAGTGGATAGAGTGCCAGGCCTGGAGTTAGGAAGACTTGAGTTCAAAGTCCAAAGCTGTGAGACCATGGGCAAATCACTTAACTGTTTGCTTCAGTTTCTCAGATGTAAAATAAATTGGAGAAGGAAATGGCAAACACCTCTAGTATATTTGCCAAGAAAACCACAAATGGGATCACAAAGAGGGGCATGACTGAAATGACTGAACAAGACCATCCCTTATAGCTCAGAGACAGTGCTTTTGTTATCACATAGATTGTGTAGCAAAAATGAGAAGATACCTGACCTTTCTTCTCAACTATGAACTTCTTCAAGGTGGGTATAGTCTATTATGGAAAACATCAATTATAGTACCTTAAAGTTAGTGGTGTGCTTAGAGGTTATCTACTGTTACATCTTGCCCCAACACAGTTACTCAAAAAATGACCATCCAGCCTATTTGAAAAAAAATTCCAGTGATTGGAGAATCACTATCTCCTGAGGGAGTTCATTCATTTGGGGAAATATCTAATTATACCTTTTTCATTTCATGAATAGAACTCTATCTTCCTATAACTTGTACCTATCACCACTAGTTCTTTTCCCAGGAGATAATCAGACTAAATCAGTATAATCTACACGATGGATCTTCATATTTATTGGGTCTAGTGAGAGGTAGTATGTTACAGTTAAATAAAAGGCTAGCTTTGGAATCTGGGAGACTTGGATCCAATCCTTATCTCTAGCATATTATATTTGTCACTTGCATTCAAAAATCAGTTGTGAAATTGGTTTTTAAATGCAAATACAAGAGTTTACATTTAACCTGATAGAATGCTCAGATAGACTAAGGGAGACCTTGGTTCAAATCCCATACTCCAATGTTTACCAGTTATGTGATCATAGACAAGTCATTTAAATTATCTCTAGCTGTTTCCTCATCTGTAAGATAACAATATGTGTACTACTTACCTCACAAGCCTATCTCAAATCAGATAATGTGTATAAAAAAGTACAAAACTCAAAGAGCCAAATGTCTATTATTGCTATCTTATTTGATTTGACTATACATAATAATATATGAAGATCTTTTAAGATACTATAATACTGTCATATTGGCTATCCTTACTCTCTACCCACCCACCCACCCACTCATTTTTTGTCATATGCAAATTTGATAATTATGGTATTTAAATTTGTCTTTCTCTGCATTATAGATAAGTGTGTTAAATAGCACAGAGCCAAGGAAGACCCTAGGGGCACTCAATTATAGACATTTATCCAAGTTAAAATTGAATGTCTAATTCATTTTTTCTTTTGTTGATTAAATCAATTGGAGATAAAAATATTCCTCTGAGTTGCTTTAGTTTCATCTCAAAAGTTTTGTTATATTGTCTATTTTCATTTTCTGTAATGACATTTTCTATTTGGTTTTTTTGTACCATCAATTCTTTAGAATTAAATTATTTAGGGGCAGCTAGATGGTGTAGTGGATAGAGCACTGGCCCTGGAGTCAGGAGTACCTGAGTTCAAATCCAGTCTCAGACACTTAACACTTACTAGCTGTGTGACCCTGGGCAAGTCACTTAACCCCAATTGCCTCACCCACAAAAAAGAATTAAATTATTTAGTCCAATTAAGATCAATCATTTCTTCAAAGACCCTTTGACGTATATAATTTTCAACCTCTTGTGGTTGTTAAAGGATATGTTTAATGCTTCTATTTTTTCATTTTTGTGGTTTTCATACTATATGTATGTATATATACATATATACATATTTATATACATATATTATACATATATATATTGCTATATACATCTGGGCAATATGTACTCTCCTTTATGATCCTTTTCCCATACTTGTCAAAGAACTATGATATATAATTCTTCTAAATTTTCTTTTTAGGTCTTTAACTTTTAAAAATAATTTTGTTCGATTTGTTTAGGTCTGATGAAGTACATTTAGATGCTCCATTGTTATAGTTTTACTTTGATTTTTCCCTGAAGTTTGATTAACTTTTCCCTTAAATACAATACATATATTATTATTATTATTATTATTATTATTATTATTGAATTTGTAGGGTTGTATCTTTACTTGAATTTGTAGTATCATGCATGGAAATTCCATCTTTGGACCATTTCCCAAAAAGTTATGTGGTATATGAATCAGCCTTCTAATAAGCACAAAACTTGGTCCCTTCAATTCAAAAGTATGAAAATACTCACAGATCCATAAAGTATGTAGAAATAAAGATGTACATAAATGAATATGATTTTAAACAATAAAAATAAGAAAAATGTATATATGTATACATATATATACACATGCACACACACATATATATGTATATATAAATGTACGTATATGTATATATATATATACATGCACATTTATATTTATCTATCTAAATACATGTACATAAGCTCCAATGGATCGGTGATCTCATCAGTACATACTCTCTCCTTTGCTGCAGATCACAACCCATTGAAGTATTATTATCCAGTGAGATATTTTTCCATGTCCTCAATTCCTTATAGAGTTTACACTGATATGTTGCAGGCATTCTTCTAGGTTTTTCCTGGGTAGCAGTGCAAATTGAAATTGTCCCTTTCTGTTGTTCTTGTTACATCACCAACCTGCTTTATTTTTCTTGATTCAATTCAGCAATCTATTATTAAACATCTATTAGTTGTAAAGTAGGCAGCTAAGTGGTGCAGTAGGTAGTGTAAATTGCCTGGAGTCAGGAAAACCTGAGTTCAAATCCAGTCTCAGATACTTACTAACTAATGCAAGTAAATTATTGATATTGATTTGTTATCTGTTAATTTTAAGCAAAATGCAGTTCCTTACATATTTCTTTTAATCATGCCTACTTTTTATGGTACTCTTGTCTGAGGTCATGGTTTCAAAACTTCCTTTATTTAGTTAGTTTTTTAATCAGAAACATGAGATTTTTATATGACCCTCCCTTATTTTAACTGTGTGAGTCTTTATATTTCAACTGTTTCTTGTAAAAAGCATATTTTTGCATTCTACTTTCTAATCTATCTTGTTGTCTTGTCCCACTTTATATGTTGCTTATGTTTATTTATTTACTTCCATCCTATTCTTATGTATTTTTCCTCTTTCTATTCCTATCCCCCTCTTTACAAGGAAGAAAAAGGTGATGAAAGAGGTGTGAGCTTAATAGTAGTGATCTAAAATTGAAGTGATCTGTTCCCACTCCCCTGCATCTCCTCCTTTTCTCCCTCCCTTCTCTCATGACAAGTTTTTATTATTTTTTCTCTCTTTATGTGCTCCAACTTCAGACTTTTGTGAGAAAATAATGGGATTTGGCAGGTACTCCAAGGCCCACCTGGAGATTAATCTAAACTGATTAAATTAAGTGAGAGTGATTGACTGCTGATTATCCTACTTCAAGTTAACTAGATTATAATCACAACTGGCTAGCCCTTAAGATGGTATTGTTCTCAGAAGCTAAGGACTTTGAACTCAACTCACTAATGGATTTGGATGATGCTAACCAATCCAGCTTGAAGCAGTGTGTAAGGACCGCCCATGCTCTGGACCTATCAAAAGCTTCCACACTCAGTTTGCTGGGGAGTTCATGATTGAAGCAGGTTTGTGGCATAGAACTTGAAGAAGAACCCAACCAGGCTGGGACTCTAGGCTAGATAGGCCTTTTCTTAACTTTCTGAACTCCATGTGAATAACTTGTATGCTTTAATAGATGTGTAATGTGCAAAGACTGGTGCTAAAGCTTCTAATTTAAGGCGACCACACATTTAGATTTTAAACATCACACTTTGGAATATGTTTTCTTGTGACTTATCCCTCACCAAGCTTACATTGCCCTCTTCCCTCTCCCTGTCACAACCCCTGTTGAGTATGTATTTCTACACCAAATCTGTGAATGTGCATGTGTGCATATATGCATGTGTGTGTTTCTGTGTATTTCTGTGTGTGTGTGGGAGAGAGAGACAGACAGACAGACACAAAGAGAGACAGAGACACAAAGAGAGACAGAGACTCAGAGAGAAACAGAGACAGAGAGATTCTCTTTTATGTGGATAAGTGAGATTTATGCTATCACTATTTCCTTCACCCATGTCTCTGTTTTTGTATATTCTCCATCTTGTACCACTTATTATATGGGGTAAATTCTGTCTCTTGTTCCCTTTTTTGCCTAGTATCTTTCCCTTCATTCTTATTCTTCGTTTAAGACAATTAAAACAGAATAAAAGTACTCTATTACTTCTGTTTGATTTCTTCAGCTTTCAATGAGTCTTGAAAATATGAATGTTCTAAAAGGACACTTGTTTATTCTCCCTCTATTAGAATATGACCACCCCATTATTGTATAGCACTTTCCAAATGCTCAAATGTATTTATCTTTCTACTTTGCTCTTGATTCCTATGATTATATTTGAAAATTATCATTCAGCTCTGATATTTTTATAAAGATTGTTTGAAAGGCCTTTGCTCTTTTAAATGTACATTTCTTCTCCTTTATGTTTATGCTTCATTCTGGAGGGTATATTATTCTTGGTTGTAAAATTAGCTATTTTCAGTTGTGGAATATCTTTTTCCAGCATTTAAAAAATAATGTTAGCTGCCTAGCTTTGTGTGATGCTGCTGTATTTTCTTTGTTTTGTTTTGTTTTTGTGGGGCAATGAGGGTTAAGTGACTAGCCCAGGGTCTCATAGCTAGTAAGAGTCAAGTGTCCAAGGCTGGGTTTGAACTCAGGTTCTCCTGAATCTAGGGCCTGTGCTTTATCCACTGTACCACCTAGCTGCCCCCTGTGTTTTCTTAGTAATTGAACTCTTTCTTACTCTTTGAAATATTATTTCTTTAACCTGGAAGCTCTTGATTTTGTCCATAATATTCTGGGGAGTTTTAATTTCTGAGTTTATTTTAGGAGGTGATTAAGGGACTCTTAATTTTCATGTCTTCCTTTGATTCTAAAGGATTCATATAGTTTTTATTTATAATTTCTTTTAATATGGTATATAGGCTTTTTTATGGGGGAGGGATTAATGATTTTCAGAGTTCATTATCTTTTGATCATCTTTGACCTGTTTCCTGATCAATTGTTTTGGATTGTTTTTAACTTATATTTTATTTTTTCAGTCTTCTTATTTTTCCCCAATGTTAATTTTTGTCTAAAAGAATCATTACTTTCTGTTTAGTCCATGTTAATTATTAGGAAGTTTAATTCTTGGATAAGGTTTAGCCCTTCTCTTCTTAGCTTTTAAATTTCCTCATTTTTTTGTTTCTAGCTCTCATTTCATTTAACATTATATTTTTAATTTCTTGTTTCACTTTTTTCCAAATTAAAAAAAATGTGCAAGCAAACCCTGCTTTCTTATAGATGTGGTGGGTAAGACCAAGACACAATTTCTTTAAGAATTCTTATTTTTTACTCAGTCTCCTAGTAAGTCAACTTAGTTTTGGCCTTGGCCCATACTTAGTCTCCTTCTTGAATAGGCTCATTCCCAAAGTTGTTTTCATTCCTTGCTATGACCCCAACAGACCTCAACAAATTTTAATTGAATGCCTCAGTTAATTCATCTATAAAATGATGGTAAATTATCTATGGCATAAGGTTGTTATGAGGTTCAAATGAGATAATGCAATCTATATGTCTATATATAAAAATATAACATATACATCAAATCTTTCAATCTTAACATATTACATAAATTTAATTTCTGCTGTTATTGCTAAAATTTATCTTTAAGTTAGCTATAGTTCAGATAGAAATATTCCTTAGATAAAACACTATTCTACTATCACTCTTTTATTCTTAGTGTTCAGCAAACTACTGAAATGGTATATAAATTTTTTGTAATGAAATTAAAATGTTGGTATGTGCACTCACTGGAAACATCTTAGGGAAAACTTCTTTAGTAGACAAGTTGGTGGAGAAAAGATACTTTTCCCAATATGGTTTTGATGTCCTCCACTAGACCTTTATCTTTTGAGAGATTTTCACTTTATATAATTTGGAATTTATTATTGTTTGGTATGGTGATATCTACTAAAATTTTATTTTTTAATTTTTAGGAATCGATATTATGTCTCGGCAATTGTGGGTGAGTTTTTTCAGTAATAATGCTCTAATACTAGTACACTTTCTCTTTGGTGCGGTTTAATTCTCAAGAATAGTTTTGGAGTTTGAATTTGTAGTATGTAGTATAAAGATGTCATTTCTTAGTTTTGAGGAATAAGAACTTTTTGTACTTAATTCTAATTACTTAATCATGTCCTTTTTTTTTTTTCTTGGCAAGGCAGTTGGGGTTAAGTGACTTGCCTAGGGTCACACAGCTACTAATTGTTAAGTGTCTGAGGCTGGATTTGAATTCAGGTCCTCCTGAATCCAGGGCCAGTACTCTATCCACTGCACCACCTAGCTGCCCCAATCATGTCCTTCTAGGCATTTCTTAGATACTGATTTTTTTGTAACCTTCAGTAATATTTTGTGCAGTTTCTACTATTTTCTTGCCAAAATCTGTATCTTTCTCTAAATCTGGTTCCCTAACAATGAACTATCTCTGATTTCCTATTACAAAAAGCTGACTTTATACTACTATTCTGAACCCCTCCAATTTTGTAAATTTCAAAACTTGACTCCTTAATTTTTTTGGTACATCTTTGCCAACACCAACATGTCATTGGTTGAATTCACATGAATGCCACCTATGGATGGTCTTTTGCTAATATTCTTGGAAGTAGTTGTGTTCAATATGTATATATGCATAATTTTATATATGTACATATAATAATATGAACCATACACACACACACACACACATATACATATTTTTCCTAGCTCTGTGTCTTTTGCTCAGGAAGTATTTTGTGTATTTTAACCTATTTATCATGCAATCTAATGATTACAATTTGACTCCTATTCTTTTGATGAATTGCTCATTTTTCTATAGCTTCCTTGAGATGGTGGGTCTTGCATTTTGTTAATACAAAGAAATTTTGTTTAGATACTTTCAATACCCTTTGTTAGCCATTTTACTATTCTAAAATGAACAATGTAACTGTCTTGCAAAGATATTAATTACTCTAAAAGTGTTTTTCCCTCATCAATTTAAAGGTTAAATGCATGCTTCACCCTGTGCCAATCATCACAAATTAAAAAGGAGATATTTTTTATATTGGTCTTCAATACTAAAATGATTCTTCAAAGGTGAATTAAATGAAAGAGATTCAAATGTTGGTTCATCGATTTTTAACGTAATTTCAATTTCCAAAGAATGATCTATCTTGACAATTTTGATTGGTGTGTGAAGATTCAGGTTTAGCATTTGTGTAACAGCAATCATTTGCAACTGTTCAGAGTGACTTGCAGAAGGATGATGTTCTCATTTATATAAACAAAGAGCCCAAATTGTCAGAAAGCCAAAGTATTTGCTTTCTTGGCTGTAACACACATGTTCTATAAAAGACACAACTGCTTCTAAGTGAGTCTGATCTGGCATCACTAATACACTCTTACCTCTGGTGAAAATTAAGCAGGAGTCCCTGATCTTCAAGAATTTTTAAGGGGCATTCAAGTTTCAAATCTAATTAGAAAAACTGGAGACTTTAAGGTTCTTACCTATGGCTTTGGGGAAGGAGGTTAAAAATAATGATGGAAACTCAGGCAGATAGCTATAATTTTGTATAGGTATGCAATTGTTTCAAGTCTCATCCATGTGACAAATCCAAGGAAGTTGTCAGTAGTTGTCACCTCCTGACTTAAGTCAATGCAACTACATTTCTTGAACAATGGTCATAATGAAATGGATTTTAACTTTTTTTCTCCCATTTCACAACTTGCAAAAGAGTAAGAGATCAACATAGACTCTTGAACACAGTTTAGAGAACATTCTAAGTATTACTATTATTAAGAAGAAGAAAGTATCATTCAGACTTTCAAAATGGTGAGCAAACTAAAATGTAAAGGGCAAATTTTCCTCTTGGTAATTTTTTTAATGGACAGTAGTATTTATGCTAATATTCTAGTATGATGAAGTTGATAGGAAGGTGGCCTCAGAGTCAAGAGGCTTTTCTCTAATTGATGGAGCACAGACACATTCTAGATACACACAGCTACCAAAAAGCAGTTACCCAAGTGAGATAGAAGCTTCAAGAAATTGGATAGTTGGGAGCATCAAAGAGAGCTGGTTGTGGACTCAAGAGAGAGCTAGCCCTGGTAGTCAAATGCTGACATTCTTCATGGGGGAGAGAGCTATAGCTTTTAAATAGCAATCCTCTACTTTGTTCAGGAGCCTAGCAGCAAGGGTGCTAGGAGCTTGGATCTAGGAGCTCAAGAAAGACCTTTTGTAGAGAGTGGAACTTGAAAATATTTTAAAGGAAAGTAAGGTTTCTGTTGGGTGATGCAGTGATAGAGCACTAGGCTTGGAAACAGGAAGATCCGAGTTCAAATATAGCCTCAGACTATATTTGTGACCATGGGCCTCAGTTCCTTATCTATAAAATGGTAATACATTGGAGAAGGAAATACCAAATCACTCCAGTATCTTTGCAATAAAAACCTCACAGACAAGTCCATGGGGTCACATAGAGTCTAACAGAACTAAACAATAAGAACAAAGTTTCTGAGAGTTGAGAAGATAATAATAATTATTATTAACAATAATATTAATAAAATTGTGTTTATACATGTGTGTAGATAGATATATAGACAGACAGATAGATAGACTGAATTTTTAAGGTTTGTGAAGCATTTCGTTATTGGTATCTGATTTGATCTTCCCAACAATCCTTTAAGGTAGATGCTATAATCATCTCCATTTTGCACAGAAGGAAACTGTGGCTGAGAGATATTTAGTCACTTGCCCGGAGTCATAAAGCCAACAAGTATATGAGACAACATTTGAACTCATGTCTTCCTGCCTCCAAGTCCTGCACTCTAGCCACTGAGCCACCTGTTTGCTTGATTAATATCAATAAATGAAATTGGAAATACAGAACATTTTGAAGTAAATTGGAACTTAATGTTTCAATAACCTCTGTGAAAATATGAAGCTAAAGCTGTTTACTGAAGCTTCTGTCAGTGGAGAGTTCAAGCTCTGACAGGACCTTCTGAGCTAGGAAGTTTTTAATGTAGATAACAGATGATGAAGTATGTGTCTGTTCTTCTGAAGGCCAGTCTAGATAAGATGAGAGAAGCTGGTCATCAGAAGGTTAGACAACAAACCAGTGGTGGACTTTTTCCTACAGTTACTCATGAATATCAAATACTAAATCATGAAGAAGAGTTGCTGAAAAAGTTAAATTACATATCTTTTGAAATTTTGAAATGAGACTAGTGAAAATTCTGCCTTCCCTCATACATCGAAATGATGGGGGCTTCTGTGAAACCATTAACTCAGTCTCTGTACTCAGAAGCCATATTTAGTTCACATTTGGGATTAGAGAAATGAAAAGGAAGGACATTAATAAGAATTGAATGTTGACTCCTAGCCTCTACATTATAAATTTCATGAATTTTTATCAATTTAAAAGACTATATATATATTCTCAACATCATATTGCCTACATCTGGTTCATTAGGTCCTAGCTTTGGAGTTGGAAAGAGTTTTAAAGGTCATCTGGTGAGGTCATCAGATGAGGAAATTGTAGCCAAGAGATTTTACCTGACATTACCAAAGTCACACTGGTAATAAGCTGTAGATTCAGATTTGAACTGGTGTTCTTTGACTCTAAGCCAATGTCCATTTCATTATTATCTGGGATATAACCATGTTGCCTGGGATTTTAGCAGAGATGTTCTCAATCCTCCTATGGATTTCTCTTGAGTCAATATGTTGAGTCTAAAGCAGAATTCTATTCCCACTCTCCACATTTGTCTATTGGGCCATGTCTCTAGGATCTCCTCAATTTCAGGAGGACCTTTTGGAAATAATAACTTTATTTGCTGTATGTTAACATGTTATATGATAGATTTTAAATTCCTTGAAAGTCGGGACACTTTAATTTTTGTCTATTTATTCATTTATTTTTTGCGGGGCAATGGGGGTTAAGTGACTTGCCCAGGGTCACACAGCTAGTAAGTGTCAAGTGTCTGAGGCCAGATTTAGACTCAGGTACTCCTGAATCCAGGGCTGGTGCTTTATCCGCTGCACCACCTAGCCTCCCCCTGTCTATTTATTTTTAAAGCTTTGCAGTCTATGAAACCTAGCATGGGCTTAATAATTTTTTTTGACTGATTGATAACGACCACTTAGATTGATATAGACCCTTATGCTTTGCAAATAAATTTTTATATATTATCTTATTTGATCTTCACAATGGTCTTTTGAAGTAGAGTTGACATAGCAGAATGAAAGTCAGCATTTTTGTCCAGTATACTCCAGACACCTCTACAGGCTAGAAAGTGTCCTATATCTAATTTTGATCAGGAGAGCCAAGAAAAGGTCACATTGAGTAATTTTCTAGCCTAGAACAATTAAGAAGATAAACAGATAGGTCTTATAGGTACTGGAGAAGGGACTGGCCAAGAGAATACCAAAGAGCTACAAAGCAAGCAGCAATAGGGAGCATTCCCACACCCTCAGGAGGCTGAGAGTGAACACCTCTGCTGCAAGCACGAGGGTAGAAAGAAATTCCAGGGGACCCCTGACCCTTAGTGGGAATAGGAATAGGTGCAACTGGTAACATTTTCTTCCCATTACCCATTACTCTTCCAGGGTGAATAGTAGTAGTCATAGTTTTGAATGAAAGAGGCCCTGATTGTGTACAAAATAAAGAACAAGATCCAAAAATATACCCATGTCTCTTTCAGCCTAAGATCAGAGTAGTAGTAGTGGGGGAAGTGGAGGGGGTGAGGACTCTGTTCTAAACTTCATCTCTGCACATAAGCCTGCAGTAGAATATCAAGTACAGGAAACTAACCACAAAGAGGAGTCAATAATTTAATTGCTATGAACTTGCAGCAGCAGTCTACAGATACTCAACCACATATAATCTATCATATTCTAACCAGGCTCAGAAATGTACAGTGTTCATACCAGGAAGGCAGTGAACAAACATATCTCCACATCATACCATCTCAGAATCACCAAAATCAAAAACCAAACAAAAATCTTACAGCCTCCCAGAATGAGTTGTGAAAATAGAAGAATGACATAAAAAAGATATTCAGGCCAGACATCTCCATCCCTACCCTGAAATGAGCCAAGGCCAATGCTAACAGAAAGTCCAAAGTTAATAAATAAATGGAAAGAATGAGCATACAAACAAACAAACAAAGAACCCAACTATAAAAAGCTGCTATGGTAATAAAGAAGTTGAAGACAGAAACACAGAAGAAGACAATGAATTGAAAATATCTATGAGCAAAATCTCAAAGAATAATGCAATTTGGACAGAGACCTAACAAAAATTCTTAGAGGAGTTAAAGAAAAAAAAATAAAAGACCAAAAAACTGACTTTAAAAACTAAACTAAAAATGTAAAAATAGGAAAAGAAATAATAAGTGTGCAAGAGAATTATGAAAAGAAAATTAACAGCACTGCAGAAGAGGTATAAAAATAACTAAAGAAAACAACCCCACAAAAATTTAACAAATAATAAAAAGGTTACAAAATGTTACCAAAGAAAATTACTCCTTAAAAGCTAGAATTGGCCAAAGAGAAGCTAATTACTTAATGAGACATCAAGATATAATAAAAAAAAAAACCTCAAAAGACAAAAAAAAAGAAAATGTGAACTAGCTCATATGAAAAACAAGTGACCTGGGAAATAGATGAGGGAGAGAGAATTTAAGAATTATTGAACTACCTGTAAGGCATGAACCAAAAAGAGCCTAGACCTAAATATTCCAAAAAAATTATAAAGGGAATCTGCTTAGATATTTTAGCATTAGAGGGAAAAGTAGAAATCAAAAGGAATTAACCATTTATCTTTTGAAAGAAACCCCAAATGAAAACTCCCAGAAATATTGCAGCCCAAATCCAGCACTCTCAAGTCAAGAAAAAAAAATGTTTCAAGTAACCAGAAAGAAAGAATTAAAATACTAAGGAGTCACAAACAGGATCACACCACATTTAGCAGCTACCACTCAACAGAAATACAGAGCATGTAATACGATGGTCCAGAATGCTAAGAATCTAGGATTAGAGACAAGAATAACTAATTCCGCAAACTAAGTATAATATTTCAGTTGGGAAAATGTATATTTAATGAAATAGAGGATTTTCAAACATTCCTGATAAAAAAGATCTGAGTGGAGTGGAAAATTTGACATTCAAACATTGGACTCAAGACAAGCTTAAAGAGGTAAACATGAGACAGAAATCATAAAGTTAAACTATTTACATTCTTTTTTTTTTTTTTTGCAGGTTAAGTGACTTGCCCAGGGTCACACAGGTAATAAGTGTAATGACTGAGGTCGGATTTGAACTCAGGTCCTCCTGAATCCAGGGACGGTGCTTTATCCTCTCTGCTACCTAGTTGCCTCCAAACTATTTACATTCTTAAATAGGAAGTTGATACATTCAACACCCCAGAACTTTATTATCACTAGGGCTTATAGAGGGAGTCTAATTAAACAGAGGATTTGGTCAAATCCTATTATGTTGGAATTATATCAAATGAAAAATGGAAGAATGGGGAAGAGAAATGCACTGGGATATGGAGAAAAGAGAAAGATTGGGGGGAATAACTTTATGTATATAAATGGGATTCCCAAAGAAAAGGTTTTGTAATGGGGATGGGAGGGTCAGGCAATATTTGAACTTTATTCTCATCTGAACTGATTGAATGAGGGAAAAAATAAACATATACATGCAGCATTGTATAGAAATTCATGGTATACAACAATAAAGGAAAGAAAGAATTAAGAGAAATGGAGAGGGAGAAAAAGAATGAAAGTAGATTAAGAGAAGGAGTTCTCAGAAGCAAAACAGACTCTTGAGGACAAGACAGGGTACGAAAAGGATAAGTACAAGAAAATAGGATGGAGGGAAATACTCATTTAGCAAACATAACTGTGAATATTAAGGGGATGAATTCACCCACAAAACAGAAGATTACAGCATCTCAATTAGAAATTAGATTCTAATAATATGTTGTTTACAAGAAACATACTGAAAGCAGAAAAATATACATAGAGTTAAAATAAGGGGCTGGTGAAAAAATCTATTATGTTTCAGCTGAAATTTTTGAAAAAGCAGGGGTTGTAATCATGATCTTAAAGAAAGCAAAAGTCGGGGGCGGCTAGGTGGCGCAGTGAATAAAGCACCGGCCCTGGATTCAGGAGTACCTGAGTTCAAAGCCAGCCTCAGACACTTGACACTTAACTAGCTGTGTGACCCTGGGCAAGTCACTTAACCCCCATTGCCCCGCAAAAAAAAAAAAAGAGAAAGAAAAAAAAAGAAAGCAAAAGTAAAAACAACAATGAGATAAAGAGAAACTATATATTTTTTTCTAAATATCACCTCAAACAATAAAGTAAAAACAAGAGTGAACCAAATGATATAGCATACAAATTCTTCAAGGAAAGGTTAAATGTGTTACAGGAAGAAATAGAAAATTGTACTACAGGGGAACCTCGATTTATCCCATCTCAGACCTGGAAAAATCTTATCATAAAATAAAGAAGAAAGACGATAAGATGAATGGAATTTTAGGAAAGTTAGACATAAGAGACCTTTGGAGAATATTGAATGAGAATAGAACCTATTTTTGTGCTGTGTATTGTGCCTTCATAAAAATTGACCATGTATTAGGTCATAAAAACCTCCCAAATAGATGCAGAAAAGCAGAGAAATTAAATGCATTTTTCTGACCATAATGCAATAAAATTATTTCAGTAAAAAACCTTCAAGGCATAGATTAAAAATTAATTACAAACTAAACAACCTAATCCTTAAAAAAGAGTAGATAGGGCACAGATAGGTGGTGCAGTAGGTAAACCACTGGCTTTGGATTCAGAAGGACCTGAGATCAAATACAGCCTTAGACACTTGACACTAAACTATCTGTGTGACCCTGGGCAAGTCACTTAACCCTCATTGTCCTTAAAAAAAATTTTTTTAAAGGAGTAGATCAAAGAAAAATTATTTTAAAAATCAACATTTTCATTAAAGACAATGATAACAATGACAGGATAGAAAAATTTTGGAATGGATAAGAAGCAGTAATTAGAGGAAAATTTATATCTCTGAATGTTTCCATCAGTAAAAGAAAAAGTCAACTAATGAACTGAACATGCAACTAAAAAAATAAACCCTAGAAAACCAACAAATTAAAAACTCTCCAATTAAACCTCAGCAGAGATTCTAAAAAATCAAAGGAGTGATTAACAAAATTGAAAGTAAAATTTCATTGAAATAGAAAAATAGAAGTTATAGCTTAAAAAAACCCAATAAAACAGAGAAGCCACTGCCTAATTAATTAATTAATTAAAAACTCTCCAATTAAACCTCAGCAGAGATTCTAAAAAATCAAAGGAGTGATTAACAAAATTGAAAGTAAAATTTCATTGAAATAGAAAAATAGAAGTTATAGCTTAAAAAAACCCAATAAAACAGAGAAGCCACTGCCTAATTAGGCATTAAAAAGAAAATGAGAATACTAGTGTCAAAAATGAAAAAAAAAGGTGAATTCATAACCAATGAAGAATAAATGAAAGCTATTATTAGTAGCAATGTTGTCCAAATATTTGCCAACAAAACTGGCAAACTAGATAAGATAGATGAATATTTACAAAAATATAATTTGTCATGATTAACAGTATAGAAAATGGAATACATCAATATCACTGTTAGAAAAGAAATTGAACAAGCGGGGAGGGGGGGCAGGGAGAAGAAAACCAAAACCAAAAAAGAACCAGACAGATTTTCATGTGAATTCTACCAAACATTTAAAGAACAATGAATTCCAATATTGCATAAATTGAAAAAAAATAAAGAAGTCTTACACATTCCTTTTATGACATGGATATTGTCTTGATAATTAAAACTAGGAGAGTCAAAACAGAAAGGGATAACTATGGACCAATTTCCCTAATGAATATTGATGTAAAAATTTAAATAAAATTCTAGTGAAGTGATTACAGAAATATATCACAAGGATGTTATACTATGAGAAGCCTTTCCAATAGATCAGGGGTGAAGTAAAGATGTTCATTATCACCCTTACTATTCAGTGCTGTACTAGGAATGCTAGCTACAACAATAAGACAAGAAAAAGAAATTGAAGAAGTAAGCACTAGCCAAAGGAAACAAAATCATCACTTTTAAAGTTGATATAATTCTAGAAAATTCTTGAGAGTAAACTAAAAAATATTAATTGAAACAATTAACAACTTCAGCAAATTTGCAGGATATAAAATAAATCCACACAAATAATCATATTTCTGTATATTAGTAACAAAATCTAACAGAAAGTGATAGAGAAATTCCATTTAAAATAACTATAGACAATATTAAGTATTTGGGATTCAACTTGCCAAGACATACAAAAATTATATGAAAACCCTCTTCAAACAAATAAATACATACCTAAAGAATTAGAGAAACATTCATTGTTTATGGGTAGGCTGTTAATAGAATAAAAATGACAATACTACCTAAATTCAGTGTCATGCCAATTAAACTACCAAAAAATTACTTTATAGAGCACAATACCCTTGTTGAGGTAGGTGCTATTATTTATTAGCACTTTATATACAGAAACTGAAGCCCAAAGATGCTACATGAGGTAGAATTAGGTGTCAGTTCTTTTAAACTCCAAATCCAATGTTCTATCTACTCTGCCAGACTACTTCTCTTTGTGCATGTGTGTGTGCGTGTGTGTGTGTGTGCGTGTGTGTGTGTGTGTGTGTGTGTGTGTGTGTGTGTGTGTGTGTGTGTGAAGGTCATTGTGTATAATAATATTTTGAGGCAGCTAGGTGGAACAATGGAAAAAGTTCCAGGCCTGCAATCAAGAATACTCATTTTCATGAGTTCAAATCTGACCTCAGACACTAGTTGTGTGAACCTGGGCAAGTCACTTAAGCCCATTTGCCTCAGTTTCCTCACCTGTAAAATGAGATGGCAAGGGAAAAGATATCCATTCCAGTATCTCTGCCACAAAAACACCAAATGGGACCACAAACAGTTGGTCATAACCACATAATACTTCTGTCAAATTATGATTCATCTGACTGGAAGTGATTTTCAGTTGTGCTCATAACACTTTATTCTTAATTTATAAATTTATATTTTAATTTTTATTATAGTCATATTTATATATGGCTTTCTTCCCTATATTGTATTTTTTGAGAACAGATTATATTTTCCTATATTTTATTAACACATTGAATGTATAGTACAGAGCACTTAAATGTGTTGAACAAATGAATAAAATTAATTATTTGCCCATTTTCAAAACACTGAATATTAGAAACATATATAATAAACAAATTGGTAATTTTAGAACCAATTATTGTTGACACTTTTGACTTTGGATATCCCAAAATATATATTTTTAAAGCAAATAAAATACAAATGAACAATTAGTCTTGGAAGGAAGTTATCACTTCACCTGCCCCAACAAGTATTTATGATGTGCTAAATAACCTTAAGTTAGGAATCATAAATTAAATAAACAGATCATTAATTTGTCTGCTGAAGTATTAATAGAAGCACAAAATACTAATTTGCTGATTGTTGATGCTCATCAGCTAGAAAATAAATATAGTCAGAGTCTCTATCATGATGCAGACTCTCTTAAAATACTACCTGTCATGTAAAGATGAAAGGCAAGAGTTCAGGAATATTTTGAGATGACATTTGGCTCCTTTTTGAGGGTGGAAAACTAAAGGGACCATGTCTGCTAATAGTTTCTATTCTTTTTAAAATAACAAAAATAACACTCTTACCATTACTGTATTATATTTGACTTTCATTTCTTCATTTTTTCCTTGACATGTTTGCTGAATTACGATTGGAAAAGATTTTTTTTTTTTGCCTAGAACTTAAGTGCCAGTATTATGTTTTATTTTAAAGATGTGGAAATTTAGTCAAATGTTAAGTGACTTCCTCAGAATCATATAGCTAGTATCTGAGGCCAGATTGGAATTCACATCTTTCAAATTTTGAGTTCTAACTTACTGTTATCACCTAGATGCCCCTATTTCCCTACCCTGTTGATAAATGATTTGGAATTTATAATCATTAATTTCATAAAATGTCCTATGTCAATTCTGAGGCATTTTGTATTATAACTATTTAGTTTTATTACTTTTCTATAAGTAATCATCTTTTTAAAAAATTAAGTATAATAAAGATGCAGAATGTTTATTTATCCTCTGTTTAAGTACCTTTTACACAAAATGGAAATTGTCTAGCTATTCATTTATTATCATATACCTTTTTAGCAGGGCTTTTTTTGTTTGTTTTTTCTTTTTTTTATTCTATGTTAGTGGACAACCTTCAAGACTCAAGAGATACTTCTAGTTTTAGTATTTCCATATTTGATATAGAAATATTTTTAACTTTCCCATTGTTCATGACCAGTCATATAACTGCTTGACCTTGTTCTAGACTGAAGATGTTTTTGTTTGTTTGTTCGTCTATTCTCATGATGGAGGTTCTAAATCAAATTCTGTTATTTTGCAAGAAATGTGAAATTTCAAAAGGAGGGAATATCATTAGTCAGCAAATCTTAATAAACAAAAGACTAAAGTTTAGGTGCCACACTCCATTTATTGACTCATTGCCTTGAGAACCATGTCAGTCAATCTTGCACTGCTTCAGTTTTGCAAACATACTATCTTCTAATGGGCAAAATTATTTTATTTTTAATAAACTTTTTATCCAAATGTCTCCTGATTGACTCTTATCTTGACAACTACAAATTACTTACTTTTTTTGTAGCTCCATAATTATAGCAATATCTCAGCACTCCACTGTTTAAGGCAGCATGTTATAGTGGTCTTAGCAACAAGAAGATCTTTACAGTCTACCTCTGACAGAAGTTGGCCATGGGACATTTTGGGGGGGGGGAGTCACTTAATTTCCAAGTACTTTAGATAATTATGACTATAGTAAGTACTATGACATTGGTATAAGGAATTTTCTCATTGGAAGTTGCCTTACCAATGAATTACTGGTCTAGATCCAAAATAAATGCATACATGTTTATCTAGGTGAAAAGTTTTGGGGCAGCTAGGTGGTGCAGTGGATAGAGCACAGGCCCTGGAGTCAGGAGGACGTGAGTTCAAATCTGACCTCAGACAATTAACATTTACTAGCTGTGTGACCCTAGGCAAGTCACTTAACCCCGACTGCCTCACAAAAAAAAATGTAAAAAGCAAAAGAAAAGTCTATAGTACATTTTATCATTCTTGCACTAAATTTATTGCCTTCAGAAAATGCAGTTGTGTCATAATAATCTGGAGTATTTCATTTCAGCTAGTCTGTAAAAGTACATGTATGTTTCATTTTGTCCTAATGATTTTTAAGGACTGAAGTACATTATAGTGAATGAGGTGTTAGATTTGGAAATATGGGAACTACATTTCCCATATTTCCTGGATATGACACATCATTTATTCTCACTGAAGCTTACTCTCCCCTTCTATAGAATGGGGACAATAATACCTGTAGTACTGAGTTCACAAGGTTGAAGTTAGCCTCAAGTGATATGTTTTTTGTAACATTATTTGCAAATATTTTGGTATTGACAGATATGGACCAAAACTATTATATCATTAGTGGAAAGGACTTCACTGTCAAATTGGTTTCACTGTTTCATGTCTCTCCCCACTTCAATTCAACCTTAGGTTCCAAAGTGAAGTTCTTAAAATATAGATATGTCCATATCACTCTCCTGAACAAAAAGGTCTAGTAGCTCCCTATGGTCCCTAAGATAAAATACACTTTTTTTTTCAGAATCTTACTGTTGCCTACCTTTCCCAACTTAATATATGTTGCTACCCTTTGTACTGTCTATAGTCCTTCAAAACTGTTCCTCTTGCTACTCCTAACTTTTGACACTACCATCTCTTATCCCTGTGCCTTTTAATGGGATTTCCCCGTCTTTTACCGTGTCCCATTGCCTACTTCTTAGAACTGTTAGCTTCCTTAAAAATTCAACTAAAGCACCACCTCCTAGATATAGCCTTTCCTGATTTACTAGCTGCTAGACACTGATCTCTGAAAATATCCTTCATGCTAGCCATACTCACACAATATTGGCTTGTAATTAGCAAAGGGATAGACACTCAATCAGTGATTTCACTAGTATAGGGAACTTTCTGGCAAGGAAACTCTATCAACGCAGGTTAATACCTTTTCTACAACTAATGTGAGTGAGATGTTCTTCAACCTTTAGTTATAAGAGATTTACCATAGTTATAAGTGATTTAATTAGGAATTATCAATATATTAACTAAAAATTATGATTTATTATATCTAGAGATTATTTTATTATAATTATATAAATAGGTTAAGTCTTTTTTCTGACTAACTTCCCATTGTCAAGCATTAAGTAATATCACAAGATATAATAGTCAGCAATACTATATTTTAGAAACCACGAGTGACATGCTTGACTCAAGGAGTTCACACAACTCACCAGTGGCATGCTTGAATAATAGGAGGGGGTCATGCAGCATGACTATGACCCACCCTGTTATCATCATAAGACTTTGCAGTTTCCCATATTTCCTAAGAATATGCTTTAATTTTAGAAATGCAACCAGTTAAGATTAATACTATGTTATATAAGTACAACTTTTGGAAGGGTATATAAACCCATGGATTTTGTAACTCTGGGTCTTTCAGGTCCAACCCCTGGATGACCGGCTTTATTGTGGGACCAAAATTCTTTCAATAAACCTATGTGCTTCAGCATAGAAACTTTGTTGTTTCTGTTCCTCCGTCAGACTTAGAAATTTTCCCAACACTAATAATCTTAGAGAATTGTTTATCATTCCCTTTCTCCTTTCTTACTTTCCTTCTTTCTTCAGCTATTTGTAAAGTTTTATCAGGCAGGGCAGCTAGGTGGAGCAGTGGATAAAGCACTGGCCCTGGATTCATGAGGACCTGAGTTCAAATCCGGCCTCAGGCACTTGACACTTACTAGCTTTGTGAGCCTGGGCAAGTCACTTAACCCTCATTGCTCTGCCCCCCAAAAAAGTTTTATCAGACACTCATTTTGCTTTCTTCCTTTTCTTTTTCTTTGGAATGTTTTCTATTGTTGCATCCTGTACAATATTGCAAACCTCTGTCCATAGTTCTTCAGGCACACTATCTACCAGATCTAATCCCTTGAATCTATTTATCACCTCTACTTCATATTCAGAAGGAATTTTATTTAGGTCATACCTATATGGTCTGATGGTTTTCCTTACTTTTTTCTCAATTTAAGTTTAAATTTTTCAATAAGAAACTCATGATCTATTTGGACTGGCTCAAAATTAGAGTGGTGATCAATGGAATAAGTTAGGCACAGGAGATGCAATAGAAAATGACTACAGTAATTTACTATTTGATAAATCCAAAGACTCCAGCTTCTGGGATACAAACTCAGTATTTGACAAAAACTATTGGGAAAACTGGAAGATAGCATGGCTGAAACTAGGCATAGATCAACATCTTATGCTGTATACCAAAATAAGGTCAAAATGGGTACAGGATTTAGACATAAAGGGTGATACCATAGGTAAATTCAGAGAGGAAGGAATAGTTTACCTCTCAGACATATGGAGATCAGAATAATTTATGACCAAACAAGAGATAGAGAAGATTATGAAATGCAAAATGATTGATTTTGATAACATTAAATTTAAAAGTTCTTGTACAAACAGAAGCAATGAAGCCAAAATTTGAAGGGAAGCAGAAAGATGGGAAACAATTTTTATGGCCAATTTTTCTGACAAAGGCCTCATTTCTAAAATATATTGGGAACTAAATCAAATTTATAAGAATCCAAGTCATTCCCCAATTGAGAAATGCTCAAAGGATATGAACAGGCAGTTTTCTGATGAAGAAATCAAAGCTATCTATTGCTATATGAAAAAATGCTCTAAATCACTATTGATTATAGAAATGCAAATTAAAATATTATCTCTGAGGTACCACCTCACACCTATCAGATTGGCTAATATGACAAAAAAGGAAAATATTAAATGTTAGAGAAGCTGTGGAAAAATTGGAACACTAATGCATTGATAGTGGAGATGTGAGCTGATCCAAACATTCTGGAGAGCAGTTTGGAACTATGCCCAAGGGGCTGTGCATACCCTTTGACCCAGTGGTAGCACTTATGGGTCTCTGTCCCAAAGAGATCGTAGAGGAGGTAGAAGGAACCACATGTACAGAAATGTTTGTAGTAGCTCTCTTTGTGGTGTCAGGGAGTTGGAGGTTGAGGTAATGCCTGTCAGTTGGGGAATGGCTGAGTGAGTTGTGGTGTATGAATGTGATGAAATACTGTTGTGTTGTAGGAAATGATGGGTGGGCAGATTTCAGAAAAACCTGGAGAGACTTGGGTGGACTGATGCTGAGTGAGATGAGCAGAACCAGGAGAACATTGTACACAGTAACAGCGACATTATATGATAATCAACTGTGGTAGACCTGGCTCTTCTTGGTAATTCAGTGGTCCAAGACAGTTCCAGCAAACTCATGATGGAGAGTGTTCTCCATATCTAGAAAAGAGAACTGTGGATTTTGAGTTTAGATTCAGCCATACTCTTTCTACTTTTTGGTTATTTTTTATTTATTTAAGTTGTTCCCTTTTGTTCTGATTCTTCTTTCACAACATGACAGACACAGAAATGTGTTTGATGTGTTTGTACATATGTAACCTATATCAGATTGCTTTCTGTCTGGGGCCGGGGGGGGGGGGGGAGGAAAGGAGGGAGAAGAGATTTGGAACTGGAAATCTTATGGAAACAAATGTTGAAAACTGTCTTTGTATGTAACTGGAAAATAATAAAATACTTTTATGGTTAAAAATAAAAGAAACTCATGATCTGAGCCACAGTCAGCACCAGGTCTTGTTTTAACTGAAACAAGAGCTTCTCCACCTTTGAACTAGAGCTTCTCCACCTTTGTCTACCAAGAATATAATCAACCTGATTTCTATATTGATCATCTGGTGATGTCCATGTGTAAAGTCACCTTTTGGGTTGAGAAAGAGCCTTTGCTATGACAAGAGTGTTATCTTGACAAAATTCTATTAATCCCTTCCCCGTTTCATTTTATATACCAAGGCCAAACTTGTCTATTATTCCTATTAATTTTTGAATTCCTACTTTTGTGTTTCTATCCCCTGAATGATAGAGGCATTTTTTGGTCTTATTTCTAGAACTTGTTGTACTTCTTCGTAAAACAGATTAACTTTGGTCTCTTTGGCCTCTCAGGTTGGAGCATAGACTTGTATTACTGTGATGTTGAATGTTTGCCTTGTATTTGAAAAGATAACTTTTTATCATTTTTGAGATTATACCCCAGTATTATTTCCCCCTCTTTTATTGAGTATGAGGGCTACTCCGTTTCTTCTAAATGATTCTTGACTACAATAGTATATGTGGTGATCAGCTAAACAAAATCTATCCATATCCATTCATTGAAGTTCACTGACACCCCAGATGTTGATGTTCAATATTTCAATCTCCTGTTTGACCACATCCAGCTTACCTTGGCTCATGGATTTTACATTCGAGGTTCCTATACAAATGTAATATTCACAACATTGGACTTTCCTTTGTTACCAGAAGTATCTGCAGCTGAACTTCCTTTCAGCTTTGGTTTAGCAGTGTCAGCTTCAGCTTTTCTTGGCAAAGATAATGGAGTGATTTGTCATTTATTTCTCCAGTGGATCACATTTTGTCAGAACTTTCCACTATGACCTCTCCATCTTGGGTAACCCTGTATGGCAGAGCTCATAGTTTCATAAAGGCATGCAAGCCCTCTACCACAGCAGTGACTGAGGATAGAGGGGGTAATAAAGGAATAAATCAAATACTTCTTGTTCTAATGAATCAACAAGTTCATAGACATATGTATATATATATACATATATATACATATATATACATATGTATGTATATTCATTATTGTAAAATTCATTACTTTTTTAAAGTATCAGCTGTTGTTTAAATACTCAACAATAATCATTTATAAAGGACTATAACATTATTACTTCTAGAAACATAAGTTACAAATTCTTACTATAATAGTTCCACTGGTCATCTAAAGGAACAATTAGAGGGACAGCTAGAAGTGTTATCAAGTTCAAAGAATTTCTTAAATATAAGAAAGTAAGGACTTATCCCTTTCCAAGGGACAAAGAGGATTTGAATAGTCCCATCATGCATAGCAATAAGAAATATTGCCTAAAAGTTTACTCTCCCTTTCTCCCCAATTTACAATGAAGGATATTTTTTTAAAAACAAATATTTCTGTACATTTATATATTCAAGAAGTAGGCTAGTCATATAGTGACAGTAAGACGTAACAGGTAGACAGACAGCTTGTGTTTGCCACTGTCAACCATGAAATCTCAAGAGAACTAGAGGAAGGTCTCTAGTATATAGGGTGGATCCACTAAGGAGTTTTCACAGGAAGGCATGGACAAGACTTGCACGAGGTGGTTGGATTCCAATCTGCCTCACTCAAAGGAATATCCACATTATTGGAACTGAATTGCTAGATGCAAGCAAACACCATTTCTACCTTCCCCCCCGCCAGGTGTCCTAATTTATTTCCATGTATTGTCACTTTAAAGAAATCATAACCAAAGTGCCTCAAAAATTGTAAATGTTTTGGCCTCTTAGGACTTCTGAGAGCCCTTGTTCATCTGAAGGCTACAGCATTTTCAGTACAGAAGACTCCCTCTCCTGGGTGTCTGAGTTACATTTCCCTGTGTTCCAGGCCAGAAAGATTTGCTTTTGCTTTACATGAGATTTGTTCAAAAAGTGATTGAAAACACACACACACACACACACACACACAAAGGTATTTTCAACTTTGTCACAATCAGAAGACAAAACAATTAACTGATTTCAGGGATGGCATCCTAATTGCTATCACTGAGTTATGCTCCAGTTTAGATCAGCAATCAGGGATCAGTGTGTTTTGTATTCTGATGTACAGTGGGATGGTATGTTTTTCAAGATACACACACACACACACACACACACACACACACACACACACACAAACAGGCCCAGTGCAGACAAATGGAACTGCTTGTATTCACTTTGTAAATTGAGGGAGGGAAAATGAAGATAAAGATACTTGCCTCAGGAGATGCCATAAGTCAGGGTTAGAGCCAAGATTGATAAAAGCAGAAGGTAATTTCTGAGAAAATTTTCTTCCAAGGAGAGAAACAAAGAAGCCAATTGTCAGTCAGTCAACATTCATTTATTAAGTGCGTACCTATGTATGAGGCACTGTGCTATGAGTTGGGCATACAAAGAAATGTAAAAACAGTCCTTGCCCTCAGGGAGCTTATTATCTAACTAAGGAAAATATGTAAATAAATAGGAATAAATGATACATGTGCAGTAGATGCAAGGCAGTCTCAGAGGGGATGGTGATAGGAGCTGCAGGGATCGAGAAAAGCATTTTATAGAATGTGGAATTTGAGCTGTCTGAAAGAAGGCCAGGAAAATTAGAATAAAGAGTTTAGACAAGTCGGTATCTACTTATTTTCACACTTAAATAGACCAGTCATCTGTAAATCTATGTTTTTAGATAATGACCATCACCATTTTTTTTTTACTTAAACAATAAAGAGTTAGTTAATCCAAATGTTTTACCATCTATTGCCCCTACTGCAATCTCAGGATGTTGGGGACATGCCTACTATCTGTTACACAATGTTCTCCACATTATATCTCATGATTTGGATTATAGCTCCAAGGTAATGTGTTCCTGTATTCTTGTGTGTTTGTTTAATAACTGTGCAGTTATGAAATAGATAAGTGATTAATGCACTGATTTAATTAGAAATCCCCATAATCAGCTCCCTTCCTGTCAAACTGTAGATCTGAATAGTTTTCACACATTGGTTATATTGGTCACGAAGACTTTAATACATTTGTTGGCAAGTCACTGTGGTAGACACATTGGGGGGTGTCAGCTTTTAATTGTAACTGTCTTGCAGAGTGGTGTTGTTTTAATATCCTGTATAGATTTTTATGTAATACACTTACTTGCAGGCAGCCCGAAGCAAGAATCAATTCTGTGAAGGATTCTTCTTTTGTTAAAAGCCAATCTTGTTTTAATGATGCATGAAGAAATATTCGAGCATTGACATTTTTCTGTCAGGTTTCTTTTGAAAAATCAATTAAGATAATACTGCTTTGACCTAGTTATCTAGTTAATGCTTATTAGGAATGTAATATGATTTACTGTCAGCATAATAATTTTTGTATCTTATCCCATTAGCTTGTGCATATTTCAAAGTGTATTACACAATGGTCACTTCTTAAAATGTAATGTAGCAGAATACATTAATTAGCTTGACTAGGATCATTAGACAGAAACCATCTCATTGGTTCCTTGTATCAAATTTGTATACAATCTCTATCAAGACATTGCATTATTTACATGACTAAAAAACAGTTTCTCAACCTGATGATGGATCTATAAACTTTCTCGTGCGGTGCCGAAGTCTTCTCATGGGTTTGACAAAGAACACGAATTTCTGCCCAGTGATGATTGGTTTGGGACTAGTCCTTAGAAGTGAAGTACAAACCAGATTTAGGTTCAGTTTTTCCAGGTCTTGGCTTTTGCCATCTGAGTATTCACAAGAGTCTTCAGGTCATTGAAATGTGCACATTAGGAAGAGGGAAATGATTTCTAAGAATCAAATAAATACACAACTTTAAAAATATTGTAAAGCCAATAATTATGCTTCTTTGTTACCTTTATATCTACAATTGTTGAAAGGCAGGGCAGTAAAGCATTTAGCTCTGGTAGCATTAGTGAGAAACTATTGATTTCTACCCATTTTGTGGTCAGCTTTAACTAAGAACACAACTCTCTTAACCTTGTTAAAAAGAAGAGAAATTAAATCTTCCCACTACTTTGCTGACACTGGTATGCCTTTCAGGAGACCATTAGAGTTAGTATTCCACTTGGTTAAAAATTCCTGAGGCAGCTTGAATGATTGACATGAAAGAGATACAGGTGGTAGAAGACTACTGGACTCATGTGAACAGACTGAAGATTGACAGTATGACCTCAGCATACAACAGTGATATGGAGCAAATTAAAAAGTGTGCTTTTTTACTCAATATGAAGCCAGTAAACAGGTTTATTTATAGATTCAGTACTCTACTTACAGTGGATATGTTTATTGAATTGTATAATTTATTATTATTTTTTAAGCAGTTCGTCTGTCTGGTGTTCAGCTTTTTTGTCCTGATATATGAAAGTTCTGATTTTCAATTTATCCATCAGGCACCAAAATCTACTTGCTTTATGCTGTCTTAATATGAGTTCATATTCAATAATAATAATAATATTTTAAAATAGCAATAAAATATTTGTATTTTTATCAAATTTTATTTTTTGAACCCCTGGAAAAGCAGTCATTCCCCCAACCCTTTTTTTCTCATTTAAAGTATCCATAGTTTACCAACATTTTAAAGATATGTTTATGTACATTCATAAGAACTCACCAATATCTTTCTAGTCACCCAGGCTTGTAAAGTCAGTGCCATTTTCAGTTCCTCACTTGCTCTCATGTTACATATATAATACATTGTAAATCCTTGTTGTTTCAACCTACATAACATGACCCTCCAATATATTTCCTTTTTTCCTACTCATGCAGTTGTTGTTGTTTGTCCTTCACTCCAAAGGGGATCATGACATCAGGGTGATGTCATGACTTGCACTGAATTGGATTTATGTAAGGGAAGGCTATGAAAAGTCACCCACCTCATTCTCTCCTCCAGCGCCATCTTGGTCCAGTGGCAAGATATACATCAGGATGACTGGAGATGGCCCTGGATATTTTTTTTTTTGCAGGGCAATGAGGGTTAAGTGATTTGCCCAGTGTCACACAGCTAGTAAGTGTCAAGTGTCTGAGGCTGGATTTGAACTCTGGTCCTCCTAAATCCAGGGCCAGAGCTTTATCCACTGTGCCACCTAGCTGCCCTGGCCCTGGATATTAAAGACAATTGGGGTTAAGTGATTTGCCCAGATTCACACAGCTACCAAGTGTCTAAGGTGAAATTTGAACTCAGGTACTCATGACACTAGTGCTTCATTCACTGAGCCACCTCACTGCCCCGCTCATACAGTAATCACTTAGTAAAGGCCTCATCACCTGTTGCCTGGACTATTGTTAAAGCCTTATCATTTTCTCTCTGACTGCAATCTCACCCTCCTCTAGCCCATCCTCCACTTAGTTGCCAAATGTAAAGTGATTTTTCCTAAAGTTTAGGACTGAACATGTCACCCTCCCTATTCAAATTCCACTTGCTCCCTATTACCTCTAAAATCAAATGCATTTGGCATTTAAAGCCCTTCTTAACTGGGCTCCTTCCAATCTTCCCAGTCTTTTTACACTTCACTCTCCTTCAAGCACTCTAGGTTTCAGCTACTCTGGCCTCATTCTCAACATAACATCTCTTAACTAACTTTGCATTTGTCTGGGCTGTCATCCCCTGTCCCTAGAGTTCTCTCCCTCTTCCATGCTTTCTCCTAACTTCCACAGCTTTCTTCAAGGCTCTGGTTAAATCCCACCTATTTTTTTGCTGAAGGCCTGAGAGTATCTTTCATTTTCACTGAATGTAACACATTTGCACGTAGCTATTTGCATGCTGTTCACCCCTCCCCTACTCTCCCCTGCTACTCTGTTAGAATGTAAGTTCTTGGAGGGTAGAGACCGTGTTTTGGCCTTTCTTTATCTCCCTAGTATTTAACACAGTTTGGCACAGGGTAATACTTAATAAATGTTTATTGTCTGTCTGACTGAGCTTGTTTATTTCCTTTATCTCATGATCATATGTTCATAGACTTAGAGCTGGAAAGAGCCTTTGAGAGCATTGAGTCTATCTGCCTTGTTTTAAAGGTGAGGAGAAAGATACTGTTTTGCCCACGGTTACACAAGCAATAAGTGGCAGAACCCAGATCCTCATCCAGAATCTCTGTCCTCCAAATCCAGAAGGAACAGCATAGTAATTTACAGAAAGGGGGAAAAAAATGTATCAATCTACCAAATGATGTGATTGCTTAAAAAAAAAAAGTTCATAAAATAGCTACATTTTCCAAGTTCTGTACCCTTTCATTACATTCATCTTTTCTTGAGATCAGTGGTACCTTGGCTTAAGTTGCTCTCTTGACTTGATGTGATTGTCATACATCATTTGAAATTCACCGGCAAAACATTTGCACTTAACAAAAGTGACCATGTTTTACAGACCAACATGATGAATTTATGTTGGTAGCTTACTGGAGTTGTTCATCCCCATCTTAGTAACATTTTAATTAATTAAGAGAGAAAAATCAATGATCACAGATCCTTCTGCCTACAGGATCTTTTCAATTTTCTTCCTGCTTGTTGGAAATAAGAGTTTTCTCTTCACTCAACATTGTTTTATTTTTTCTTCCATATTTCACTGGAGGCGTTTGGGGTCCAAAAGGTTTCAAATTGCTCATAATGTGTAGTATATTTGAAACCTGTAGTGTCTTGATTTGAATAAAGGAAGGAGTGATTTGACTAATGTGATGGCATCTCAAAATGCTAAATGAGAATAAAACCGAAAGATACAGCCTAGCACTTCTTAGGAGGCAAATGGGATATGCATAAAGAAGAGTGGGGAAAAACAGAAATGAATTGGAATATAGACTTTGCAAGCATACCAGTGTTTATAAAGCCAAAGAAATAAGGAGAAAATAACATCCACATTCTTCTACTTTTCCCCTTATTTGCATATTGGCTCTGATATGAGGATTCAGCTTTGGGCATGTCACTTTCAAGCTTCCAATTAATTGAATTGACAGTATTATGTTATTATTTCTTTGAGTAAGCCACATTTGTGGGCTGGGGTTTTAATTATATGAAATACGAATCATAAATCGAAATTGGAAACTTTAAATTATTGTTTAATGATCATTGATCAAACACCTAATCAAGATAAAGAAAATTAGGACAGGAGACAGCAACATCACAATTTGAATTTTACATGATTAGTCTTCTGCCTAACTAGGCACTTTTCTTGGGTATCTGAACTGTTTTGCCTTTTAACTGTGCTTGCAGTTGCTATGGTGATGGCATAATTTTGTAATGGTCTAAAAATGACACTGGCATAGATACTGACAGATAGGAATTAATTCACTAACAAGTAATTATGTAGCGAAATGTTGACTGCCATGCAGAAGGTGCACAGTGACACATTTACTGTTTTTCAGGGATGGCAGTAACATTAGCGTTGGTCATTAGTGGTAGACATCTCAGTACAGTGTTGGATACAGACTTATATGCAGACCTATTTAGTTACCTGTGTGACAGCCTTGTTCAGGACACCAGAAACAGCTGTCCTAGCCTGTATGAGCCAAAATAATTAGGCCTGTCATCTTCTCGCTCTGATTTCCCCTTCAACCTGCTCCACAAAATGCAAATATTTTGCTTTCATTGTCACATTCACCTTGACATGGATATTGCTTTGGCGCATAACTGGATGAGATGACTCAGAATTTGCATTGTTCATTCTAATAAATTTGCTTCCCCTCTACTGCATGGCAGGACCCATCAGATAAAGTCTCCCAGAGTGTCATCAATCACCATCGCTGACAGACGGCTTTTGCCTTCATTTGTTACATACGAGAACATGCTTAATTATTTGTCCTGTAATTAGTTGGGAAAATGTCAGGAAATGTCAACTCTCTGTTCACTCTGGAAGGGCTCGGCTTGAAAGCCACAATGACTGAAGTGTCATTAGTGCTGCCTAACAAGACAAGCATCAGCTGGGGAAAAGTGAAAGCTTCTAAAAAAGTAATCATGGCGAGTTAAGGAAAACGGAAAATCCGCACCAATAATAAGATGTGAGTCCTATTAGCAAACAGTTGTATTTTTCATCTGTTACTGTTCACAATAAAAATAATGGAGAGCAAACTGAAGAGATGAGCATTTGGGATTGATGAAATTTCTGTCACATATTCATTGCCATCTCTTAAGTCAATCACACTTAATATATTACCATAGGTAGCACGTAATATTTAATTTTCAGATTTGCAGCCCTTTTTACCATGCATCCCACACGTCTAAATTTCAATGGCTATGGCAAGGTAAATATTATTTTTGCATTAATCCCATCAGATGTGATGAATTGGATGTGCAAAACTAAAGACGGCATTGCTGTTTTTAGAACTCCCTAATAAGAACAAATTACCATTAATCTTCATTTGGCAAGACAACAACAACAACAAAAAATGACCAGAAACAAACTTGGTAAGGATGAAAAATGTCCAGACAGCCTTTTATGCATGGGATAACTTAGCTAGATAGATTTCTTGTCCATACACGGAATACTAAAAGGAACTCATTGTTACTTTTAGTGATGAAATATAAGATCTTTACCATGCTTCATTGCTAAATCAGAGAAAACCAGATGAATCATCGGGAAGCAAAAATTGCTTTATCATACAATCCATAGGTTCATCTTAAACTGCTGTTAATTTGTGTCTCCTCAATGGTCCTAATGATCCACACATGCAGGTAGAGAGCCCCCATTATGAGTGCAGTGGAATGATTTTATTTTTATATATTTGACTATGCATAGGGTCTGGCTTTCAATTTCAAAGGCATCACCTACTTCCTATATTATTGTCAAATAGCATATTCACGTGGGAATCTTTCTTTACTTAATTACCTGCATTATTTCATGTCTCATTGAGATTAAGCAAATTATTGTTAGGTCTCTTTAGAAAGGATAATTAAGATAGCATTCTGCTGTTTTACAATTTAGTAGTTGTCACAGGTATGGCTAAGCTAATTACCAAATGGTTAAAAATTTATTCTAGGAGGGATATTACAAGTACTCCATGTGGGCGAATTGCTTTGGAGGGAGGCTAATACAATTACAGATCCAGCGCACCTCTGGAATGGATAAAAAGTTTCATTTAGCCAGTAGGACTGTAAAGTCAAGTTTTTGATGGCTTTATTCCTCTTTGTCTATGAGATTTCAAGGAATTGGGAATATTGAAATGGGTGTACCTCTCACATCCCCATAAAGGCGTTTTTAGCTTTCCAAAAATAAACATATAAAAAGAGTGAAGCAATGGAAACTGGGTGAAGATGTACAATCATTTAGCTATTCTTTAGAGTTGGAGTCTAGTTAGATGAAAATAGATACCCAACTACTGTGGCAAGCTGGTCACTCAGCCCTCAGTGTAATTCAGTCTTCATCTCTCAAACCCACCCATAAATCAAAATAATAAGGCACTATTATTAGTTTTCCTAAAAAAAATTCCTTTGGATTGACAATGTATGAAGACTTAGTAACCTTGCTATCCATTAAAGACAGATAGCTATTCTGCTTTCAAAGGCTGTGGTATGGTGAGACAGACATTGATTTACCACACAGAATTCTCTTTTGTTTTCTTACATATTTAACCATATTTAACAAATGCCAAAGGGAGTGTTTAAACACACACACACACACACACACACACACTCAATATTCTTGACAATTAAGCCCCTGCCATCCTGTTTTGGATGGTTGATAGAGGGGTCAGAGTTACAGAGAAATTGGCAAAGGGTTTTCATTTTAGACAACTGTTTGAATTGACACTGCGGAAACGTCCTTGTTAATCAACCATAAAGACATAATTAAAAGAAAAAATATATAGAGATAAGGTCTGAACTGCCCACATTTTCACATACACACTCACTTTCTCTCTCTTTCACACACACACACACACACACACACACACACACACACACACACACACACACTCAAATTCAACTGCCCATAACTAACTTAGTGGCAGTTTTCTCTTAAGATAAGTTCAAAGGTAAATGCTATGACACTGGCCTGCACAATTTTTAAAAAGTAACTTTAACTTAAAGAGGTTAAAATAATGGAAGACTTAACTTGTGAAACATGGTGTGCCAGTGATAATAAAGCCCAGGGAACATCTCCCCTGATAATTATGATCACTTTCCTAAATTGAGCCTGAACTACTTTCCCATAATAAACCCACTGTTCTTATGCATACCTTGGTTAGGTTTATATATAAATGAAAAGCCCTCCTTGGTAACCTTGATAATTGCTACAATTATTCACACAAATAAAAAAGACATGTTCTGATTTATTAATAGAAAGCTATGAGGATAAATTTATTCTAATACCCAGAGGAATACCCAGCAAACCCTCCTCCTCCGTACAGCTTGGGGGTAAGTACATAGAGTACGTGCCATGAGTCCCCAAATGATGCAAGTGGCAGTAAGTGAAGCACTGCCTGGAAGAATGCAGCGGGTGGGTGTTGCATTGCTGGCAATGCGCATCAGCTCCTACAACCAAGTGATGCTTATGCACTGGTGCATTTTAATGATAATGTATATGTTGTCCATCCACAATATAAAGATCCCACGGATAGTTTTAAGGTTGTGGGATATCTTTTGTTGGTTTTCCTCCAGCTGCTACATGCAATACAGAAGCAGCTGTTCTGTGCAGCTCCAGAAGACAAATGCCTTTTGAGAGAATTTTGTTAAAATAAATAGTAAATCACATGGAAAAGACACATTATTTTTTTGGTGGGGGGATGAACTAAGTATAATTTGCTTTATATTGATGTCAAACATTATCTCATTTTTTGATATATCACATGTAAAGTTTACAAATAATGTTTCTTCACCCTACATGTTTCACTCAATTCTTTTGTTTTATGTTGTCCTTTAGAATTATCTTCTACACTGAGTTACTCATTTTGTATGCAGAAAAGGCAAATAGTAATCTCTTTTCTATAGGAGAGAAGGGTCAACAAAATGGTCACTCTCCCTTGCTGATGGTAGGCAGCAGTCACTAGATTCCTTCTGTCTAGTGAAGGTATTTAGAATGTACAGTGAATGAAATACTTTGAAAACAGTGAGTATAGTGACTGTTGAGATTGGAGGAATAAACCCAGAAGCTACGCTTACACTGCTTTT